>NC_056449.1:23048115-23150615 GCF_018296145.1 Oncorhynchus tshawytscha
CTGTCTGTCCCCTCAGCTGTCTGTCTGTCCCCTCAGCTGTCTGTCTGTCCCCTCAGGTGTCTGGATGTGTTAACTCAGCTGTCTGGGTGTGTTGACTCAGATGTCTGGGTGTGTTAACTCAGATGTCTGGGTGTGTTAACTCAAGCTGGATGTTGTGTTGATCAGAGTGCCAACACACTCTAGCTGACATAAACGACCTGCTACACACACACTTCCTACCACACGTAGAGTACTACCTGCTACACATACTATTCCTACCAAACGTAGAGTACTACCTGCTACACACACTCTTCCCACCACACGTAGAGTACTACCTGCTACACATACTATTCCTACCACACGTACAGTACTACCTGCTACACACACTCCACACATGCAGTACACTGTTGGTAGGAACAGTCAATCTTATTGAGTGGAGTAGGTGCTGTTATTATTCTGTTTTCTCATTGATCTCTGCTCAGTGTGAGAGTGTGACTGTTACAGTATGTGATATTATCAGTCACCCTCTCTCTCCTCCCCCCTCTTCCTCTCTCCTCCCTCGGTCTCTCCTACCCCTCTCTCTCCTACCCCCTCTTTCTCTCTCTGCCTCTCTCTCTCTCTTCACAATCCCGCTCTCTCTCTGTCCTCCCTCTCTCTCTCCTCCAGGTATGCCTTCGACGGCCTTTCTCAATAGCACGGCTATGCTCACTAAGTCTATACATAGTCAAAGATTTCACAGTGGTCAGGTATTCTGCCACACTCTGTTTAGGACCAAATAGCATTCTAGTTTGCACTGGGTTTTTTTGTGAATTATTTCCAATGTGACAAGTAATTATCTTTTGTTTTCTCATGATTTAGTTGGATCTAATTGTGTTGCTGTCCTGGAACTCTGTGGGGACTGTTTGTGAACAGAGCCCCAGAACCAGCTTGCTTAAGGGGCTCTTCTCCATGTTAATTTCTCTGTAGAAAAGGGCTTTGTTATGGAATTGCTTCCTTTTAGGTGGTTGTAAAATTTAACGTCTCTTTTCTGGATTATGATAATTAGCGGGTATTGGCCTAATTCTGCTCTGCATGCATTATTTGGTGTTTTACATTCTACTCTGAGGATATTTTTGCAGAATTCTGCATGCAGATTATCAATATGGTGTTTGTCCCACTTTATGAATTCTTGGTTGGTGAGCGGAACCCAGACCTCAATTGTAAATGTCAACTGATTAAAGAATTTTTTGCCAGATCTTATGGTATGTCACATTCTATTTTCCTTTTGATGGCATAGAAGGCCCTTCTTATCTTGTCTCTCAGATCATTCACAGCTTTGTGGAAGTTACCTGTGGCGCTCATGTTTAGGCCGAGGTATGTATAGTTTGTTGTGTGCTCTAGGGCAACAGTTGTCATGACTTCTGCCGAAGTCGGGTCCTCTCCTTATTCGGGCGGCTCTCGGTGGTCCGTGTTGCCGGTCTTCTAGCCATCATCGATCCACTTTTGATTTTCCATTTGTTTTGTCTTGTTTTCCTTACACCTTTGTTTCAATCCCTTCAATCACTTGCTGTGTATTTAACCCTTTGTTCCCCCCATATCTTTGTGTGGGATTGTTTATTGTTTCATGTATGCGCACGTTAGGCTGGTTACGCGGGGCTATGTCAAACCATATTGTATTTCGAGTTCGTTGTGCCGTGTGTTTTTGGTTCGCCAAAATAAAGGCTCCGTTTGCTACCCAATATCTGCTCTCCTGCGTCTGACTCCCTCACAGCCATTTACGCATACGTAACAGAATCCCACACCAGCACATGGAGTCAGCAGGAGCAGGTACCTATGGTAGCAGAGTCGAGGAGTGCGTCCAGGTGCACACGGCGTTGATTCATCATCTTGGCACCGCCATGGACCGCGTCGTCCAGACGATGGACCGCTGGGAGAGACAGGAAGTTCCTCCAGCACTTCCACCAGCACAACAGGGGTTCCCACTACCCTCCCTCCTGTGCCCGGTCCCAGTGGGATGCGTCTCGGCCTTCCCGGGGAGTATGATGAGACGGTGGCGCAGTGCCAGGGTTTCCTGCCACAGCTGGACCTATACGTGGGCACCGTTTACCCGGCTCCCTCGGTAAGGGAGAGGGTGTCTGCCCTCGTCTCGTTCCTCTCAGGGAGAGCTCTGGAGTGAGCCAACGCCGTGTGTGGAGAAGGAGATTCCGTGTTGGAGGACTTCCCGGAGTTCACCCACCGATTCTGGGCAGTGTTCGACCACCCGCCCGAGAGTAGAGTGGCGGATGAACGTCTGTTCCACCTGAGGCAGGGGACGAGGAGCGCCCTGGAGTTTGCCCTGGAATTTCGGACCCTGGCCGCTGGAGCGGGATGGAACGATGGGGCCCTTATCGACCACTACCGTTGCAGCCTGTACTAGGATGTGCGTCGGGACTTGGACTTCAGGGATACGACTCTTACCTTCAACCAGCTGGTGGACATGTCCATTCGGTTGGATAACCTGCTGGTCACCTGCAGACGTCCAGAGAGGACTCTGTCAATTCCATCTGCCTATGGAGCTGGGAGGTGCAGGGAGGCCGGAAGAGGGGCTTTCACGTGTACCATCTGTGGCCGCAGAGGTCACACTGCTGGTCGGTGCCATGTTGGTTCCTCTAGGGGTCGAGGCAGCAGGCACAGTTCTCTGGCATCGCCCCAGGTGAGCATGCACCACTCTCATCCAAAGACCTCTGTTGTACACCTGGTTTTGCATGTTTATTTTCCTGAGTTTTCCCCACATTCCCCATTCCCAGCATAAGGCGCTCGTCGATTCAGGCACGGCTGGGAATTTTATTGACAGAGCATTCGCCCAGAGGTTAGGGATCCCTATTGTTCCAGTGGCTAGGCCTTTCCCAGTTCACGCTCTGGATAGTCGATCATTAGGGTCCAGGTTAATTAAGGAGGCTACCATTCCCCTGGGCATGGTGACGCAGGGGGGTCACGAGGAGAGAATCAGTCTCTTCCACATTGACTCTTTTTTGTGAAGAAGAAGGAGGGAGGTCTGTGCCTGTGTATTGACGATCGAGGTCTCAACCAGATCACGGTGAGGTACAGTTACCCGCTGCCAGTCATCGCCACAGCGATTGAGTCAATGCACTGGGCGTGCTTCTTCACCAAATTAGATCTCAGGAGCGCTTAAAACCTGGTGCGTATCCGGGAAGGAGATGAGTGGAAGACGGCATTGGGTTGATGAATGCTCCATCAGTCTTCCAAGCCTTTGTAGACAAGATTTTCAGGGATCTGCACGGGCAGGGTGCAGTGGTGTATATTGATGACATTCTGATATACTCCGCTACACGCGCCGAGCATGTGTCCCTGGTGCGCAGGGTGCTTGGTCGACTGTTGGAGCATGACCTGTACGTCAAGGCTGAGAAATGCCTGTTCCTCCAGCAGTCCGTCTCCTTCCTAGGGTACCGCATTTCCACCTCAGGGGTGGAGATGGAGAGTGACCGCATTTCAGCAGTGCGTAATTGGCCGACTTCCACCACGGTAAAGGAAGTGCAGCGGTTCCTAGGGTTTGCCAATTACTACCGGAGGTTTATCCAGGGTTTTGGTCAGGTAGTGGCTCCCATTACCTCACTGCTGAAAGGGAGCCCGGTACGTTTGCAGTGGTCGGCTGAGGCGGACAGGGCTTTTGGTCACCTGAGGGCTCTGTTTACCTCGGCTCCCGTGCTGGTCATCCAAACAATAATACGCAAGTATAAACACCATGGGACCACACATCCGTCATACCGCTCAGGAAGGAAACATGTTCTGTCTCCTAGAGATGAACCTACTTTGGTGCGAAAAGTGCAAATCAATCCCAGAACAACATCAAAGGACATTGTGAAGATGCTGGAGGAAATAGGTACAAAGGTATATATATCCGCAGTAAAACGAGTCCTATATTGACATAACCTGAATGGCCGCTCAGCAAGGAAGAAGCCACTGCTCCAAAACCACCATAAAAAGCCAGACTACGGTATGCAACTGCACATGGGGACAAAGATCATACTTTTTCGTAAGTTCACATGGGGACAAAAATCATCCTCTGGTCTGATGAAACTGTTTGGCCATAATGACCATTGTTATGTTTGGAGAAAAAATGGGGAGGCTTGCAAGCCGAAGAACATCATCCCAACCGTGAAGCATGGGGGTGGCAGCATCATGTTGTGGGGGTGCTTTGCTGCAGGAGGGACTGGTGCACTTCACAAAATAGATGGCATCATGAGGTAGGACAATTATGTGGTATATTGAAGGAACATCTCAAGACATCAGTCAGGAAGTTAAAGGTTGTGCTCAAATGGGCCTTCCAAATGGACAATGACCCCAAGCATACTTCCAAAGTTGTGGAAAAATGATTTAAGGACATCAAAGTCAAGGTATTGGAGTGGCCATAGAAAATGTGTGAGCAGAACTGAAAAATGTGTGTGCGTGCAAGGAGGCCTAGAAACCTGACTCAGTTACACCAGCTCTGTCAAGATGAATTGGCCAAAATTTATCCAATTTATTGTGGAAAGCGTGTGGAAGACTACCCGTTACGTTTGACCTAAGTTAAACATTTAAAGGCAATGCTACCAAATACGAATTGTGTATTTGTAAACTTCTGACCCACTTGGAATGTGATGAAATAAATACATTTCCAATTTTACTTGGATTAAATGTCAGGAATTGTGAAAAACTGAGTTAAAATGTATTTGGCTAAGGTGTATATAAACTTCAGACTTCACCTGTATATGTTGAAGAAGGTGGGGCTTAACTTCTTTGGGCTACGGTGCAGTATTTTGACGTCTGGTTGACAAGCGTGCCAAAAAAACTGCCTGTTTCTCAGGCCCAGAATCTAGGATATGCATATGATTGGTAGATTTGGATAACTACAAGATGGCCTTCTGAAGGTTCTGAAACTGTTACAATAATGTATGTGAGTATAACAAAACTGATATGGCAGTTGAAAACCCGAGGAACATCCATCCAGGAAATTGAATATTTGTGAGTGGTTTTCCACTGAAAGCCTATTGACTATGTAATGGGTTAGGGCCCAGATTGCAGTTCCTATGCCTTCCACTAGATGTCATCAGTTTTTATACATGGTTTCAGGCATGTTTTCTGAAAAACAACGAAGAAAAATACCTTTTGGTCAGGGGTCTATGGATATATGCAGTACTGATTTGCGCGCTCTTCGTTCTTTTTCCTTTCTATTGAATACGCTATTGTCCAGTTGAAAAATTATCTATTTTTTAGATAATTGACACCCTGAGGATTAGTTATAAACATTCGTTTGACATGTTTCAACGAAATTTACCCCATACTATTAATTATGTATTCGTCTGCATGTTTTGACTGCCTTTTCCCAGTGGATTACTGAACAAAATGCACCAACAAAACAGAGTTTTTGGGATAAAGAAGGACTTTATCGAACAAAATGACCATTTGTTATTTAGCTGGGACCCTTGTGATTGCAACCAGATGAAGATCTTCAAAGGTAAGTGATTTATTTTATTGCTATTTCTGACTTTCATGACTCCTCTGCTTGGTTGGAAAATATTTGTTTGCTTTTGTAAACGGGGCGTTGTCCTCATATAATCGCATGTTATGCTTTCGCCGTGAAGACTTTTGGAAATCTGACAAAGCGGCTGGATTAACAAGAAGTTCATATTTTAACCAATGTATAGCACTTGTATTTTCATGAATGTTTATTAGTACTATTTATGTAATTTGAATTTGGCGCTCTACAATTTCACTGGATGTTGTCGGGGTGGGTCGCTAGCGGCACGCCTTGCCCAAAGAGGGCTGCATCCCTGCCTCACCCCACGGCCCTGTGGAAAGAAATGTGTGTTTTTTGCCTATTTTAACTGCACACTTGTTGTTTGTGTACATGCATTTTATAATGTTGTATGTTTTTCCTCTAACACCACTTTCCATCAATTTGTATAGCAGGCCCTCATGCCAAATTAAGTAGAAAGCTTTTTTGAAATCAACAAAGCATGAGAAGACTTTGCCTTTGTTTTGGTTTGTTTGTCAATTAGGGTGTAAAGTGTGAATATGTGGTCTGTCGTACAGTAATTTGGTAAAAAGCCAATTTGACATGAGAAAATGTATGAGCCTGCTGTTAAGGATAATCCAGAGGTCTTCCCAAGGTTGCTGTTGATGCATATCCCACGGTAGTTATTGGGGTCAAATTTGTCTCAACTTTTGTGGATTGGAGTGATCAGTCCTTCCCTAGCCTTGTCCGCAGAGCATGCGCAGACCAGCTGGCTGGTGTGTTTACGGACATATTCAATCAATCCCTATCCCAGTCTGTTCCCACATGCTACAAGATGGCCACCATTGTTCCTGTTACAAAGAAAGCTAAGGTAACTGAACTCAAAGACTATCGCCCCGTAGCACTCACTTCTGTCACCATGAAGTGCTTTGAGAGACGAGTCAAGGATCATATCACCTCTAGCTGATGATGTGCAAGTAGAGATGATATGCAAGTAGAGATGATGATATGCAAGTAGAGATACTGGGGTGCAAAAGGTGCAAAAGATTTTTAAACAATTATGAGGTAGTTGGGTGTGCTATTTAAATCAAATCAAATCAAATCAAATGTATTTATATAGCCCTTCGTATATCAGCTGATATCTCAAAGTGCTGTACAGAAACCCAGCCTAAAACCCCAAACAGCAAGCAATGCAGGTGTAGAAGCACGGTGGCTAGGAAAAACTCCCTAGAAAGGCCAAAACCTAGGAAGAAACCTAGAGAGGAACCAGGCTATGTGGGGTGGCCAGTCCTCTTCTGGCTGTGCCGGGTGGAGATTATAACAGAACATGGCCAAGATGTTCAAATGTTCATAAATGACCAGCATGGCCGTATAATAATAAGGCAGAACAGTTGAAACTGGAGCAGCAGCACGGTCAGGTGGACTGGGGACAGCAAGGAGTCATCATGTCAGGTAGTCCTGCGTCATGGTCCTAGGGCTCAGGTCAGTTGAAACTGGAGCAGCAGCACGGCCAGGTGGACTGGGGACAGCAAGGAGTCATCATGTCAGGTAGTCCTGGGGCATGGTCCTAGGGCTCAGGTCCTCCGAGAGAGAAAGAGAGAATTAGAGAACGCACACTTAGATTCACACAGGACACCAAATAGGACAGGAGAGGTACTCCAGATATAACAAACTGACCCTAGCCCCCCGACACATAAACTACTGCAGCATAAATACTGGAGGCTGAGACAGGAGGGGTCAGGAGACACTGTGGCCCCATCCGAGGACACCCCCGGACAGGGCCAAACAGGAAGGATATAACCCCACCCACTCTGCCAAAGCACAGCCCCCACACCACTAGAGGGATATCTTCAACCACCAACTTACCATCCTGAGACAAGGCCGAGTATAGCCCACAAAGATCTCCGCTGTGGGCTGTGTACAGGTACACTGATAGGTAAGCTGCTCTGACAGCTGATGCTTAAAGAAGATATCAGTCTCCAGCTTCAGTTATTTTTGCAATTCATTCCAGTTATTGGCAGCAGAGAACTGGATGGAAAGGCGGCCAAAGGAGGTGTTGGCTTTGGGGATTACCAGTGAAATATACCTGCTGGAGCGTGTGCTACGGGTGGGTGTTGCTATGGAGACCAGTGACCTGAGATAAGGCGGGGCTTTACCTAGCAAAGACTTATAGATGACCTGGAGCCAGTGGATTTTGTGACGAATATGAAGCGAGGGCCAGCCAATGAGAGCATACAGGTCACAGTGGTGGGTAGTATATGGGGCTTTGGTGACATAACAGATGGCACTGTGATAGACTACATCCAATTTGCTGAGAAAGAGTGTTGGAGGCTATTTTGTAAATGACATCGCCAAAGTCGAGGATCGGTAGAACAGTCAGTTTTACGAGGGTATGTTTGGCAGCATGAGTGAAGGAGGCTATGTTGCAAAATAGGAAGCCGATTCTACGTTTAATTTTGGATTGGAGATGCTTAATGTGAGTCTGGAAGGAGAATTTACAGTCTAACCTGACACCTAGGTATTTGTAGTTGTCCACATATTCTAAGTCAGAACCGTCCAGAGTAGTGATACTAGGCAGGCGAGCAGGTGCGGGCAGCGAACGGTTGAAGAGCATGCATTTAGCTTTACTAGCATTTAAGAGCAGTTGGAGGGCACGGAAGGAGTGTTGTATGGCATTGAAGGTTGATTGGAGGTTTGTTAACACAGTGTCCAAGGAAGGGCCAGATGTATACAGAATGGTGTCGTCTGCGTAGAGGTGGATCAGAGACTCACCAGCAGCAAGAGCGATGTCATTGATATGTACAGAGAATAGGCCCAAGAAATGAACCCTGTGGCACCCCCATAGAGACTGCCAGAGGTTTGGACAACAGGCCCTCTGATTTGACACACAACTCTATCTGAGAAGTAGTTGGTGAACCAGGCTAGGCAGTCATTTGAGAAACCAAGGCTATTGAGTCTGCCGATAAGAATGCGGTGATTGACAGAGTCCTTGGCCAGGTCGATGAAAACGGATGCGCAATACTTTTATCTATGGCGGTTATGATATCGTTTTGGACCTTGAGCGTGGCTGAGGTGCATCCATGACCAGCTCGGAAGCCAGATTGCATAGTGGAGAATGTACGGTGGGATTCGAAATGGTGGGTGATCTGTTTGTTAACTTGGGTTTCGAAGACTTTAGAACAGCAGGGCAGGATGGATATATGTCTGTAACGGTTTGGGCTAGAGTGTCTCTCCCTTTGAAGACGGGGATGACCACGGCAACTTTCCAATCTTTACGGATCTCAGATGATACGAAAGAGAGATTGAACGGGATAGTAATAGGGGTTGCAACAATTTCAGCTGATAATTTTAGAAAGAGAGGGTCCAGTCAAACTACCACCCTTTATCACTGTCAAACGCTCCCTAAAACACTTCAGCGAGTAGGCCTTTCTAATTGAAAAGATCCAGCTTCAGCGAGTAGGCCTTTCTAATTGAAAAGATCCAGATTGTGCAGCCCTTTCAAAATTTCAGCTATCTGGATTTTGGTGAAGGAGAAGTGTGGGGGGCTTGGGCAAGTTGCTGCGGGGGGGTGCAGAACTGTTGGCTGCGGTAGCGGTAGCCAGGTAGCCAGCCGTAGAAAAAATGCTTATTGAAATTCTCGATTATCGTTGATTTATCGGTGGTGACAGTATTTCCTATCCTCAGTGCAGTGGGCAGCTGGGAGGAGGTGCTCTTGTTCTCCGTGGACTTTACGGTGTCTCAAAACTTCTTGGAATTAGTGCTACAGGATGCACATTTCTGTTTTATAAAGCTAGCCTTAGCTTTCCTAACTGGCTGTATATATTGGTTCCTGACTTCCCTGAAAAGTTGCATATCACGGGGGCTATTCAATGCTAATGCAGTACGCCACAGGATGTTTTTGTGCTTTTCAAGGGCAGTCAAGTCTGGGGTGAACCAAGGGCTATATCTGTTCTTAGTTCTACATTTTTTGAATGGGGAATACTTATTTAAGACGGTGAGGAAAGCACTTTTAATGAACAACCAGGCATCCTCTACTGATGGGATGAGGTCAATATCTTTCCAGGATACCCGGGCCAGGTCAATTAGAAAGGCCTACTCGCTGAAGTGTTTTAGGGAGCGTTTGACAGTGATAAAGGGTGGTAGTTTGACTTACGGACGCAGGTGATGAGGTAGTGATCGCTGAGATCCTGGTTGAAGATAGAGGAGGTGTATTTAGAGGGCAAGTTGGTCAGGATGTTATCTATGAGGGTGCTCATGTTTACGGATTTAGGGTTGAACCTGGTAGGTTCCTTGATAATTTGTGTAAGTTTGAGGGCATCTATCTTAGATTGTTGGACGGCTGGGGTGCTAAACACATCCCAATTTAGGTCACTTAACAGTACGAACTCTGAAGACAGATGGGGGCAATTAATTCACATATGTTGTCCTGTGCACAGCTGGCGGATGAGGGTGGTCTATAACAAGCGTCAACAGTGAGAGACTTATTTCTGGAAAGGTGAATTTTTAAAAGAAGAAGCTTGAACTGTTTGGCCATGGACCTGGATAGTATGACAGAACTCTGCAGGCTATCTCTGCAGTAGATTTCAACTCCGCCCCCTTTGGCAGTTCTATCTTGACTGAAAATGTTGTAGTTGGGGATGGAAATGTCAGAATTTTTGGTGGCCTTCCTGAGCCAGGATTCAGACATGGCTAGGATATCAGGGTTGGCGGAGTGAATAAAACAAATTTACGGAGGAGGCTTCTGATGTTAACATGCATGAAACCAAGGCTTTTACTGTTACAGAAGTCAACAAATGAGAGCGCCTGGTCTACAGGGCCTGGGTTAACCTCTACATCACCAGATGCTAAAGGCTATAAGAACTGGCTGTCTAGTGCGTTGGGAACAGAGAATTAAAGGGGCAGATATATTGGCGTGGTAGAATTGATTCAGGGCATAATGTACAGAAAAGGGTATGTAGGATGTGAGTACAGTGGGGGCATTGAGTGATGATGAGTGAGCTTGCATCTCTGGAGACACCATCTAAGCCAGGTGAGGTATCCCCATGTGTGGGGTGTGTGACAAAGAGCTATCTAAGGCATGTTGAGCTGGACGAGGGCACTACAGTGAAATAAAACAATAACTAGCTGAAACAGCAGAAGACAAGACAAATGGACATTTAAGAGAGGCATGTGTAGCCAAGTGATCATAGGTTCTCAGCTCTCTCCTGTAATTCCCTGTTCACCCACAACTGCATGGCCATGCATGCCTCCAACTCAATCATCAAGTTTACAGACAACACTACAGTAGTAGGCTTGATTACCAACAACGACGAGACAGCCTACAGGGAGGAGGTGAGGGCCCTCGGAGTGTGGTGTCAGGAAAATAACCTCTTACTCAATGTCAGCAAAATGAATGCGATGATCGTGGATTTCAGGAAATAGCAGAGGGAGCACCCCCCTATCCACATCGACGGGACAGCAGTTGAGAAGATGGAAAGTTTTAAGTTCCTCGGTGTACATATCACCGACAAACTGAAATGGCTGTATCACCGCCTCATAGGGTTAGTGCACCACCCACAACCTCAGGGCTCTCCAGAGGGTGGTGAGGTCTGCCCAACGCATCACCGGGGGCAAGATACCTGCCCTCCAGGACATCTACAACACCTGATGTCACAGGAAGACAAAAAAGACTATCAAGGACAATAACCACCCGAGCCACAGCCTGTTCACCCCGCTTCCATCCAGAAGGCGAGGTCAGTACAGGTGCATCAAAGCAGGGACAGAGTGATTGAAAAACAACTTCTATCTCAAAGCTATCAGATTGTTAAACAGCCACCACTAGCACAGAGAGTGGCTGCCTTCCTACAGACTTGATATCTTAAGCCACTTTAATAAATGGAACATTAGTCACTTTAGTAATGCCACTTTAAGAATGTTTACATATCTCGCATTACTCATCTCATATGTACATACTGTATACTGTATCCTTCACCATCTATTCTTTACTATCTATTGCATCTTAGCTGCTCTGTCACTGCTCATCCATATATTTTATACTTATATATTCTCATGCCTTTCCTTTACTAGATTGTGTGTATTCGGTTTTGTTGTGGAATTTGTTATTACCTGTTAGATACTGCTGCACTGTCAGATCAAGATGCATAAGCATTTTGCTACATTCGCAATAACATCTGCTAACCATGTGTATGTGACCAATAAAATTTGATTTGATTTTGTCCATGAAATTGTCGAGAGGGAATTCATTTGTTGTTGCATAATCATTTTTGGGTAGATTTCCACACTACTTTCCTTCCATCTAGTTCTTAATATTATTCAGTTCCTTTGGCTTTGATGCCTCAGGATTGAGCATAACTCTTTTCAAGTAGACTGTAATTTTGATGTGATCTGATAGGGGTGTCAGTGAGCTGACTGTGAACGCTCTAAGAGACTCTGGGTTGAGGTTAGGGATAAAGTTGTTTACAGTACTACTGCCAAGATATTAGCTATAGGTGTACCTACTGTAAGAGCCCCCTCAAAGCCTCCCATTGTCTACGTACTGTACATACCCAGTGTCTGACAGAGCTGCAGGAGTTGTGACCCGTTTTTGTTGGTTATGTTGTCGTAGTTGTATCTAGGGGGGCATATGGGGGAGGGAATGCTGTCACCTCCAGGTAGGTGTTTGTCCCCTTGTGTGCTGAGGTTGTCAGGTTCTTGTCCAGTTCTGGCATTTAGGTTGCAACAGACTAGTACATGTCCCGTGGCCTGGAAATTGTTGATCTCCCCCTCTAGGATGGAGAAGCTGTAATTGTATAGGGATTCTATTGGGGGGATATGGGATGTAGGTAGTACACAGGATGACATTTTTCTCTGTTGAGATCATTTCCTTATTAATTTCTAGCCAGATGTAAAATGTTTCTGCTTTGACAAATTGAATTTAATAAAAATATTTTGATGTGGGGCGCCGTCCTCAAATAATCGCATGGCATGCTTTCGCTGTAATGGCTACTGTAAATCAGACAGAGCAGTTAGATTAACAAGAATGTAAGCTTTCGATCGATTTAAGACATTTGTATGTACCTAAATGTTTAATATCCATAATTTTTATGATTATTTATTTGAATTGCGGGCCCTCCAGTTTTACCGGAAGTTGTTCCGCTAGCGGGACGCCTAGCCCTAATTAGGTCTCCTCTATACCAAATTAGCATAACCCCCATAATCTCTTCCCTGTTTCACACCTGGTAGTTTGGTGGATGGGACTACCAGCTCTCCGTAACCTAGAGGGCAACCATTATGTCCGTCTCCTTTATACCATGTTTCTTGTAGGATGACAATGTCGGTATTTCCAATTTCTTTGAAGTCTGGGTTCCAGCTCTTTAGGACAAAGGCAGATGACCTCAGACCTTGTATATTCCAGGATGAGATAGTAAAAGCTTTGTGTTCCATAGTATCTAGTGTTGTTTTTGTGTGGTTTAGGCCCGGACCATTACAGTAGGTGTGAACAGGTCGCAGGTTGGGGCATGGGTGGGTGTAATAGTGAGGGTTGGGCCTGTTGCTTTACTCACAGCCTGGGCATATGTTCTGCTGTCATGTTGAGGTCCTTGCCGCAGGGGTGGGGGCATGGGGTGGGCAGAAGGGGCATAGGTCTGATATTGGGGGCCTATATAGGGTGTGGCCAGGGTTTGCTTGGGGTGGCCTTGGCTGGTTGGGGGTGTGGCTGGTGATGCTGTGGTCTCTTGGCATGGGTTCCCTCTGTGCAGGTTCTTCTGTAAGGGGTCTTGCAGGTCTGGTAGGGTGTCTTGCTGGCTTGGGCGGGGTGTCCGTTGCTCTGTTGCTCCTGTGTGCGGTGCTGGGTCTACTGTTGATGGTGAAGTCCTTCATGGTCCTGGCAAAAGTTGTGTTTGCTGCCTTGTAGAGGTTGTTTGACCTGGTTGTAAAGGCTGTTCAAGTCCAGGGTGGAGTGGTGGACCAGGTCAACATTAGATTTTGAGGCACAGTCTCGCGAAATGCTTGCATTCACCCGCTGCATGGTGGCAGGGTGAAAGTCTTTTCACTGTAGCAGGGTGGAGATAACCACTTGTGCATTGGGGAAAGTGGAAGAAGCTTTTTCAATCATAACCTTGAGTGTTGTGGCCATCCTTTCCTGCTGGGCCTTCAGGTCATTTGTGCCCATGTGAATTATGATGTTGCTCGGGGACCCTAGTCTGTACTCTGGCAGCAGCGCCAGGGCATGTTTAGCCACTTTGTGTTTGGGAAAAAGTTTATCCTCTTTAATGTATTTGCCATTTGAGTCAATGAAGAGCACAATCTCTGGCTTTTGTGTGTCCTCAGTGGATGTGTGGGGGTTGTCAAGAGGGCTATCAAGGGAGCTGACAGGGGGGCTGTTAGGTGGGGGTGGGTTCTGTTAAAATCAAATGTTATTGGTCACATACACGTGTTTAGCAGATGTTATTGCGGGTGTAGCGAAAAGCTTGTGTTTCTAGCTCCAATAGTGCAGCAATATCTAACACTTTCCCAACAATACACACAAAACACACAAATCTGAAGAAAAGGAATGGGATTAAGAATATATAAATATTTGGACAAGCAATGTCAGAGCGGCATAGACTAAGACACAGTAGAAAATAATATAATACAGTATATGCATATGAGACGAGTAATGCAAAATATGTAAACATTATGAAAGTTACTAGTGTTCCATTATTAAAGTGGCCAGTTATTTCAAGTCAATGTATATAGGGCAGTAGCCTCTAATGTGCTGGTGATGGATATTTAACGGTCTGATGGCCTTGAGATGGAAGCTGTTGTTCAGTCTCTTGGTCCAAGCTTTGATAAACCTGTACTGACCTCACCTTTTGGATGATAACAGGGTGAACAGGCAATGGTTTGGGTGGTTGTTGTCCTTGATTATCTTTTTGGTCTTCTTGTGACATTGGGTGCTGTAGGTGTCCTGGAAGGAAGGCAGTTTGCCTCCGGTGATGCGTTGGACAGACCACACAACTTTCTGGACAGCCCTGCGGTTGCGGACAGTACGTTGCCATACCAGGTGGTGATACAGCCCAACAGGATGCTCTCAATTGTGGATCTTTAAAAGTTCATGAGTGTTTTAGATGCCAAGCCAACTTTCTTCAGCCTCCTGAGGTTGAAGAGGAGGTGTTGCGCCTTCTGAACCACACTGTCTGTGTGGGTGGACCATTTCAGTTTGTCTGTGATGGGTTCGCCGAGAAACTTTAAGCTTTTCACCTTGTCTACTGCTTTCCCTTCGATGTGGATATGGGAGTGCTCCCCCTGCAGTTTCCTGAAGTCCACGATCAGCTCCTTTGTTTGTTTTTACGTTGAGTGAGAGGTTATTTTCCTGGTACCACACTCCCAGGGCCCTCACCTCCTCCCTGTAGTCTGTCTCGTCATTGTTGGTAATCAGGCCTACTACTGTTGTGCAGTCTGCAAACTTTATGATTGAGTTGGAGGCGTGCATGGCCACTCAGTCATGGGTGAACAGGGAGTACAGGAGGGGGCATAGCACGCACCGTTGTGGGGCACCAGTTTTGAGGATCAGTGAAGTGGAGGTGTTGTTTCCTACTTTCACCATCTTCGGGCGGCCCGTCAGGAAGTCCAGGACCCAGTTGCACAGGGCGGGGTTCAAACCCAGGTCCTCAAGCTTAATGATGAACTTGGAGGGTACTATTGTGTTGAATGCTGAGCTGTAGTCAATGAACAGCATTCTTAGTTTGTTAGAAGTGTTTCTTGATAGTCTTCGGTAGTAATAGTCCATTCAGGTAAGTTTGTCCAAAATCATGGTTTTAGGTATGAAATTTTGATTTGAAGGTTTTGAGGTAGAGGTTAGTATCCTGTGTAAATCCTTGCCAAGGATTTCAAGTTTATCTGCATTTATCCAACTCCAATTCTATCTTTTTGCAGAAAAACTCAGAAGCCCATGAGCTCACTACCCCCCCCCTCTCTCTATTTCTGCACCCCTCTCTCTCTGTCTGTCAGTATCTCCCTCTCGCTATCTCTCTTTCTCTCTCTCTTTCTCTCGCTGCTTCTCTCCCTCCTGCTGGTATTTGTCAGTGCTATTATCCTGTCTCATTACTTCAGCTGAGAGTATTGCAGCCTTTTTCCTCAGGCTGTCATCACACAAGAGCTCTGAGGCATCTCAGAGACACAGCCTGCACACAGCCTGCAGCCCTACAGCCGTCCTCCCCTCCACCCTCCACAGGGACCTCTGGTAAGGGAGGATCGACAGAACGAAATGGAAGGAGAGAGAGAGAAGCCCTACCTGCTCTCAGTTAGCGCTTTGATGTTTGAAGCATGTGTCATTCCCAGCATCCCAAATGCTCTCACGTTGTTACTGAAAGTATTAGCAGATTATTGACCCGTGTCAGCGATAGCATTGGGTATCATCACGAGTTAGCGAAAACATTGGGTATCATGCATAAGTGACAGTTTAACACTAACATTAACAGTATTACACTAGCAGCGCAATCAGTAGTTCATGGATATAGGGCTATTAGATAGCCTTCTAATGCCCTCACAGCTCTGCTGCTGGTATCCCCCAGAGGGTTCATTTCCATCCCCTTTATGAGTCTTGAATAGAGTGATGTTAACATGCCCTTTATATATCCTCTATCTCTCTGTGTACTGTTTTCCTGATCCCTGCAGTCGGGGCCAGCCCTAGCCTTTTTGGGGCCCTTAGCGAAATTTGGTTGGGGCCCTCGACCTCGCGTGAAAAATGGTTTAGTGGCCTCCCTCTTGATGACGGAGAGAAATATTTACATGTTAACGTTAATTTCCTGCAATTCTACACATTTTGCCATGGGGAGTACAGAAAATATTGCACTTCTAAAGCAAGCTTTCTGCAATTCTACACATTTTGCCATGGGGCGGAGAGAAATTAAGGAATTTTATTTAAAATAAATCATGCAATTCTAAACATTTTTCCAAGACTTATGCCATATTAATGATATCTGATTGAGAGTGATTAACAAAATCAATGGGGGCCCCCTGGAGATCAGGGTCCCTGGGCACATTTTAGATAGCTGGCTAGACTAACTTTCCAATAAAAAAATGGTTAGCGTACATGGCTTATTGAGTGACTGTCACTGACATAACAAGAGAAAAACTGCTGATGCACAACCACATTTCGAAATTGCACCTATTGTCACGTCCTGACCTTAGTTCCTTTATTATGTCTCTATTTTAGTTTGGTCAGGGCATGAGTTGGGGTGGGCATTCTATGTTTTGTTCTGTGTGTTAGATTTCTATGTGTTTGGCCTGGTATGGTTCCCAATCAGAGGCAGCTGTCAATCGTTGTCTCTGATTGAGAACCATACTTAGGCAGCCTGTTTTCCCACTATGGGTTGTGGGTAGTTGTTTTATGTTTTATGTGTATTGCACCTTGCAGAACTGTTCGTTTGTCGTGTTGTTGTTTTTTGTTCAAATATTCGTATTTATTAAAATTATTATGAATACTTACCACGCTGCACCTTGGTCCTCTTCTCCTTCTCCCGACGCAATCGTTACACCTACTGTACTATTCTAACTCTCAACAGTAAGTTGAGACCCCAATTGACCCTTACCAAAAAACAGACTTCTGGCAAACAGTTGTCAAACCTTGTGGCAAACCTTTGGCCAATTTATAGCAAATCTGTTGAAAGCTCATATTTTCATATTGGAAATAGTTTTGTGGCAAACTGTTGTGGTAAATTTGCGGCAAGCTCATATTTTCCCATGCAAATGAGTTTTGTGGCAAACTGCTGAAGTAAATTTCCGGCAACTTGTGAACTTCTGGAAAACAATTCTGGGAAACTTGTGTCGAACATTCTACTGTTTGCCGCAAATTTGAAGCAAGCTCATATTTTCACTTGCAAATTAGTTGTGGCAAATTGAGGTACATTTGATACTACATGTAGTAAATATACTAAACTACATGTATGCCATCGTCTTTAACAGATACAAGTAAATCCAATACATTTTGAAATCATCAGCATGGTAATGAAGAAAATCGCAAAGACTGGATATTTCCCAAATTAATTGTTTAATATTTTGATGTAGCTACAATAAAACACTATGGGGCTTTTGACCATAGGATGTTTAAAGGAAATCTACATAATTATTTACATGAGCCAAGTGATAACTGAGCAATAGATTTAACCATTAGTCGCTTAAAAGAAAATTTACGACATTTTAATAATTAAAATAAATGATTCTAAGGATATGGACTAATGACTCATTACTTAATAACTGTATTTCATTCATAGAGCACTTTTCACAATCCCCAAAATGTTACATTGGTATTTAAAATAAATTGCTGAGATAGAATGAAAGCATATCAGAACGCGCTTCAGTAGTTGAATGGAAGGCAAATTAGCCACATGCCATACTGTTGGCAAAATACAGGCACAAATGAATTAAAAACTACAAATAAAAGTCAATTTAACAGAGCTATAAATAGTGGCTTAGATATTAGCATTGGAATGAGACACACATGGCTCATCCATCCTTTGATCTATTCTTTCACAGGAACACATCTCACTACATACAAGAGCAAATACTTATTCACCATTGTTCAGTGGAAAAAAGACATGCTCGCAACAGTCTTACTGAGGGGGATTCTGTTCCTGGCAGCTGATACACCATGGTCTGTAGGAATTCCCATGCTGGGGAACAGTGGGAAAGTTGATATCAAACACATAATAGGACTTTAAGCACACATCCAGTGCCTCAAGCAGTGTACCTTGCTCCAATGCCGGTCTACTAATGACTGTAAACACCTCTGAGCAGAACCCAAAGAGCCAACCCAGTCTCGACCTCTGCCTGGTGCAAGTACTCAACCATGTTGGTCCCAACCTGTTAGCGAAATCATTTGATTTTAGAATATGAGTACTTGTGCAAAGCATGGAGGAACACTGACAATGCCAACACACCATTTATTTTGCTGATTTTATAGCCATTTATATCAATCAACACAATCAATCAAATTCCTGGTTGATGCCTACATCTTCCATTCATTTGGGGCTGGGGATCATAGGTTTACTTACACAACATTAAATACATTTCCAGCAAACCGTTTCATGCGGATTACTGTTTGTTAATTCGACATGGTGGGATCTTTTTGTGATTTAAAAAATGTATTATACGATATTGATATAAAAACCATCATATCGGAGTAAACATGGAGATACGCAATGATATGTTCTGTTGGCTTCCCACTACGACTCGGGAAGCATGCAGTTTATTAGGCTACAGATTCAATTGGGGCTCCCTAGTGGCGCAGCCCCTGGTTCAAATCTAGGTAGTATCACATGGCTGTAATTAGGAGTCCCGCAGGGCAGTGCACAATTGGCCCAGTGTCGTCCGGGGTTGGCCGTCATTTTAAATAAGAATTTGTTTTTAACTGACTTGCCTCTAGTTAAATAAAGGTTACATAAAAAATATATATACACTACTGTTCAAAAGTTTGGGGTCACTTAGAAATGTCCTTGTTTTTTAAAGAAAAGCATATGTTTTGTCCATTAAAATAACATCAAATTGATCAGAAATACAGTGTAGACATTGTCAATGTTGTAAATGACTATTGTAGCTGGAAACGGCAGATTTTTTATGGAATACCTACAAAGGCTACAGAGGCCCATTATCAGCAACCATCACTCCTGTGTTCCAATGGCACTTTGTGTTATTTAATCTAAGTTTATCATTTTAAAAGGCTAATTGATCATTAGAAAACCCTTTTGCAATTATGTTAGCACAGCTGAAAACTGTTGTCCTGATTAAAGAAGCAATAAAACTGGCCTTCTTTAGTTGAGTATCTGGAGAAGCATCATTTGTGGGTTTGATTACAAAAATGGCCAGAAACAAAGAACTTTCTTCTGAAACTCGTCAGTCTATTCTTGTTCTGAGAAATTAAGGCTATTCCATGCGAGAAATTGCCAAGAAACTGAAGATCTCGTACAACGCTGTGTTCTACTCCTTTCACAGAACAGCGCAAACTGGCACTAACCAGAATAGAAAGAGGAGTGGGAGGCCCCGGTTCACAACTGAGCAAGAGGACAAGTACATTAGAGTGTCTAGTTTGAGAAACAGACGTCTCACAAGTCCTCAACTAGCAGCTTCATTAAATAGTACCTGCAAAACACCAGTCTCAACGTCAACAGTGAAGAGGCAACTCCGGGATGCTGGCCTTCAAGGCAGAGTTCCTCTGTCCAGTGTCTGTGTTCTTTTGCCCATCTTAATCTTTAATTTTTATTGGCTAGTCTGAAATATGGCTTTTTCATTGCAACGCAACTCTTTCTAGAAGACCAGCATCTCGGAGTCGCCTCTTCACTGTTGGTGTTGAGACTGTTGTTGAATGTGCGAGCTGTTGGCTAGAGGGCTTGTTCCAAGACCAGAGTGGGTATTGCTATGTAACGCAATAGTTTGTGACAAAACCATCAGTAGAGAAAATGCGATGGAAACCAATTTAACTTGTTTGTTTTTTTATTCCGTACATTTAACAGCAAAAGTTAGTTTTATGTGCACTTCATCATCACACAGCCTTTTATTCGCAAAAAGTCAGTTTGCTGCAAACATCTCCGTTGGGAAAATGCACATATTGTTTTTTGCAGATTTTAGAATATTCTCATGAAAATCTGTCGCCGATTGGATGGAAACCTATCTAATGTCTTGGAGTGTGCAGTTATGTTTAACATATTTTGGAACGCTGTTCCTTTCATTCAAGGTTCACAAAATTCCATAATCTAAAATCCCCTATCCACTATTTAAGTCAGTGAAGGACTTTCTGGTCTCTTTTGAAGGAAGAATCAGGCGCAGAGAGCATATAGTTCCACAGGAAGACGTGCACTTTTAATATCGCACAGAAAATAATGCCCAACATAACAGGGTGCAGAAAATGTGGACCAACCCAACACAACAGGGTACCAGGTCCAGAGTACGAACACCAACAAAACATACACACGTAACATATGAGTAATCCCGCACGAAACAAGTGCGGGTAAACGTACTATAAATAAGGAAGCCAATCAAGCACACAAATAGACAGGTGCAACTAATAAGACAAAACAAACAGACAACGAAAAAGGGATCAGTAGCGGCTAGTAGGACGGTGACGACGACCGCTGAGCACCGCCCGAACAGGCAGGGGAGCCAACTTCGGTGGAAGTCGTGACATTTGTAGACTGGTGTTGGGAGGACCACTGGCAGAAGGCTTAAAGCGACGTCTTCTTGTGTATCTGGAGAGAATTGATTGTTTCAGGCTAAAAATGAATGAGCATCTGAGTCACCACCAGCAAGATCATTTCAAACTATACCTGCACTTCCATGAGAAGACCTTGGGAATTCTTCTCTCTGGACTGGTAAAGTTTTTATACAGTATTTTTTCAACAAATTTTTTTGTTGGTTTTGGGTCCCCCCTAGCGGCTGGGGCCCTAAGCGATCGCTTATGTCGCTTATGTTACGGTTTTCTTCCGTCGAAAGAGAGTCGGACCAAAATGCAGCGTGGTTAATTCGATACATGTTTAATAGACGATAAATACAAAAAACAATAAACGTACGTGAAAACCGAAACAGCCTAAACTGGTGCAATAACACAGAGACAGGAACAATCACCCACGAAACACTCAAAGAATATGGCTGCCTAAATATGGTTCCCAATCAGAGACAACGAGAATCACCTGCCTCTGATTGAGAACCGCCTCAGGCAACCATAGACTTTGCTAGAACACCCCACTAATCCACAATCCCAAAACCTACGAAAACCCCCCATACATAAACACAACACAAAATAAACCCATGTCACACCCTGGCCTGGCCAAATAAATAAAGAAAACACAAAATACTAAGACCAGAGCGTGATAGAACACCCCCCCCCAAGGTGCGGACTCCCGGCCGCACATCTAAACCCATAGGGGAGGGTCCGGGTGTGCGTCTGTCCACGGTGGCGGCTCCGGCTCGGGACGTGGACCCCACTCCAACCAAGTCTTAGTCCCCTGTAACACGTCCTTTGATTGGCGACCCTCGCCGCCGACCTAGGCCTAATAACCCTCACCAAGGACCCCACTGGACTGAGGGGCAGCTCGGGACTGAGGTAGGAGCTCGGGACTGAGAGGAAGCTCGGGACTGAGGGAAGCTCGGGACTGAGGGGAAGCTCGGGACTGAGGGAAGCTCGGGACTGAGGGGTAGCTCGGCACTGAGGGGAAGCTCAGTACTGAAAGGAAGCCCAGTACCGAGAGGAAGCCCAGTACTGAGAGGAAGCCCAGTACTGAGAGGAAGCTCAGGCAGGTAGTTGGCTCTGGCAGATCCTGACTGACTGGCGGTTCTGGAAGATCATGGCTGACTGGCGGTTCTGGAAGATCATGGCTGACTGGCGGATCTGGAAGATCCTGGCTGACTGGCGGATCAGGAAGATCCTGGCTGACTGGCAGATCTGGAAGATCATGGCTGACTGGCGGATCCTGGCAGACTGGCAGCTCCATGCAGACTGGCAGCTCCGGCTGCTCCATGAAGACTGGCATCTCCGGCTGCTCCATGCAGACTGGTATCTCCGGCTGCTCCATGCCGACTGGCAGCTCCGGCTGCTCCATGCAGACTGGCATCTCCGGCTGCTCCATGCAGACTGGCGGCACTGGCTGCTCTATGTAGACTGGCAGCTCCATGCAGACTGGCAGCTCTGACTGCTCCATGCAGACTGGCAGCTCTGGCTGCTCCATGCAGACTGGCAGCTCTGGCTGCTCCATGCAGACTGGCAGCTCTGGCTGCTCCATGCAGACTGGCAGCTCTGGCTGCTCCATGCAGACTGACAGCTCTGGCTGCTCCATGCAGACTGGCTGCTCCATGCAGACTGGCAGCTCTGGCTGCTCCATGCAGACTGGCAGCTCTGGCTGCTCCATGCAGACTGGCAGCTCTGGCTGCTCCATGCAGACTGGCAGCTCTGGCTGCTCCATGCAGACTGGCAGCTCTGGCTGCTCCATGCAGACTGGCAGCTCTGGCTGCGCTGAACAGGCAGGAGACTCCGGCAGCGCTGGAGAGGAGGAAGGCTCTGGCAGCGCTAAACAGGCGGGAGACTCCGGCAGCGCTGGAGAGGAGAAAGGCTCTGGCAGCGCTGAACAGGCGAGGCGCACTGAATACCTGGTGCGTGGTGCTGGCACTGGTGGTACTGGGCCGAGGACACGCACAGGAAGCCTGGTGCGGGGAGCTGCCACCGGAGGACTGGTGTGTGAAGGTGGCACAGGATGGACCGGACCGTGAAGGTGTACTGGAGAGCCTGAGAGCAGGACTGGCACAGGACGTGCAAGGCTAGGTAGGTACACAGGAGGCCTAGTGCGTGAGGCTGGCACACTCTTCACCAGCCGACTAACACGCACCTCAGGACGAGTATGGAGCGCTGACCCAGGTGCCATCAAATCCCCGACAAGCTCCGTCGGGCGAATATCATATCTAAAGCACCAACCTAGCAACTCCCTCATAACTCTCTCCTCCACTTTCCCCATTAACTCCTTCACAGTCTCTGCTTCACTCACCTCCAACACCGGCTCTGGTTCTGGTCTCCTCCTTGGCTCCTCACGATAAACAGGGGTAGTTGGCTCAGGTCTGAACCCTGACTCTGCCACACTCTCCCTGAGCCCCCCCAATAAATTTATGGGGCTGACTCGCGGGCTTCCATCCGCGTCGCCGTGCTGCCTCTTCATACCAGTGCCTCTCCGCTTTCGCCGCCTCCAGTTCTTCTTTGGGGCGGCGATATTCTCCAGGCTGTGCCCAGGGTCCTTTTCCGTCCAATATCTCCTCCCAAGTCCAGAAGTCCTGTGATCGCTGCTCCTCACGATAAACAGGGGAGTTGGCTCAGGTCTGAACCCTGACTCTGCCACACTCTCCCTGAGTCCCCCAAGAAATTTTGGGGCTGACTCTCGGGCTTCCTTCTGCGCCGCCGTGCTTTTCTCTTCAACTCCATTCTCCTATAGCCCTCCTCGCACTGCTCCAGCGAATCCCAGGCGGGCTCAGGCACTCTCTCTGGGTCGACCGCCCACCTGTCTATTTCCTCCCAAGTCGTATAATCCAACCTTGGTTGCTCCTGCTGCCGCTGCCTGTCACCACGCTGCTTGGTCCTGGTGTGGTGGGTGATTCTGTTACGGTTTTCCTCCGTTGAAAGAGAGTCGGACCAAAATGCAGCGTGGTTAATTCGATACATGTTTAATAGACGAATAAACAGGATAAATACAAAAAACAATAAAACGTACGTGAAAAACGAAACAGCCTAAACTGGTGCAATAACACAGAGACAGGAACAATCACCCACGAAACACTCAAAGAATATGGCTGCCTAAATATGGTTCCCAATCAGAGACAACGAGAATCACCTGCCTCTGATTGAGAACCGCCTCAGGCAACCATAGACTTTGCTAGAACACCCCACTAATCCACAATCCCAAAACCTACGAAAACCCCCCATACATAAACACAACACAAAATAAACCCATGTCACACCCTGGCCTGGCCAAATAAATAAAGAAAACACAAAATATTAAGACCAGGGCGTGACAGCTTATGCCTGGAGCTGGCCCTGCCTGTAGTTCTCTTCTCTGAAGGAAAGATTTCCTCCATTGGTCATTATCTTCTCTCTTTGTTTTAATTCCTGGTTCCTCCCTCCAGCCTCCCATACCTCTCATTCCTGCTGCTCAGCCCAAAATCCCCCGACATCCTAGTTACCCTCTTGTTATTTATTGTCTCCATTTGCCAGAGGAGTGAATCATGAATCTTCCCCCTCTTCTCTTTTCCTCTTAGCGTGAGCTGTGGTTATGGCCAGATGTTGTTGCAGAAACATACCATCCATCAGTGTGTTGGGGGAGTCGCTGTAGGATAGGGGTGAGACAGAGACAGTGACCCAGCAAAGATTTATCAGGGTTAAACTGATCCACTACTATAGTACAGGACACTGCCGCAGAGGACAGGACAGCAACAGTACAGGACAGAGACAGGCAGTTACCCAAAATAGATCCAAAGGGGTTAGGAGTACTATCACTCTACAATCACTTAGTCAGGCCAAATGTGTCAGACTCTCCTTCAATTGCTATGTTATCCTCTCAATATCCATCTAGCTCTTTTTTCTCTGTAACTGCCAATCTCCTTTCATTTCCTCTTGAAGTTATTAAACTCTGGTATAAATCAGATGAAACTCTAGCATGTTTAGAAGATGAACTGAGGCATTTATCATGTCTGTAGACTGTCGTCTGGGAGAAGTCTGTAGACTGTCGTCTGGGAGAAGTCTGTAGACTGTCGTCTGGGAGAAAGAAAGAGAGAAAGACGGATGCTAGCTGCCAGATGGATGCTGACAGGCAGAGCAGAGAGAGGCGGAGAGATGGAGGGTGTGTGGGTGGATTTGTGAGTAGTAAGCAATGAGTGTGCTGTGTGATGCCAGACAGACAGACTCTCAGGAACGGAGCACTTGTCCTTTTCATTCGACAACAACTTATACACGCTGCTGCATTATGTTTACAGGGCAGATTTCCCAGCTGGTTTCTCTGGGTTTGAGGGAAGGCAATTCTGCACTTTATTCGACAATTTGTCCTCTGTTTATTAACCCGTTGTTTACCAATCTACTCTCTTCATGTGGAAAGCCTTGATGACACACAGGGAGGGAACGGGATGGTTGGTTCTCGTTGTGATGGAAATGTGGTTACATAAAGAACAGAACACGGAGAGAGAAAGAGATGAAGGAAGTAAACAGAGAGAGAAAGGAAGAAGGGCCTGATGAGGACAGATTCTATCAAGTCTCTTATAGAGAAGGCGAACAGAGTGAGACATTTCAAATCCTCCTGTAAACACATTAGGGATGGCTTTGTGTTGTGGAGCAGAGATAGAGAAACATTCATCAGAATGCTGTTACCCCGGCACATCCATAAATGTATGAGGCTCACTGGGTGTCAGTTTCCATTGGCAGCTTTCTGAGCCCCCTATGCAGAATGAGAGAGAGAGAGAGAGAGAGAGAGAGAGAGAGAGAGAGAGAGAGAGAGAGATGCATAGAGGGAGGGAGTTTCTCCTTCCATGTCAACAGAATGCCTGATCACTCACTTCACGGCTCCATGTGATGTGTTCTAAATACTTCACTATACTTTGCATCATTATATACTCTTATGGCCATGAAAAAACCCGATTGAACTCCATTTTCAGTGGTTCAATGTTTTAGTGGTTCAGTGAAAGTGAAGCAGATCCCAGAGAATCCCTCACCATGAAGTGTATATTATGACCTTTTGGCCTATGTGATGTGTTCAGGACTACAACAGTGTGGTGATGTTGGCTAGTTTGTAGGTAGTCTGTAGTTTGTCCCTGTGTCTTCTGCCACTGCCTCCTCTCCAGCACTCCAAAACATAAAGATGGATGGTGGAAGTCTTCATCTGATTGGTAGCAAGTGACCAACTCCTCCTTCAGCTCACCTCCTCTGAGAAACATGTTTAGTTTATCAGGAATTCATTTTCATGTTTTGTGGTTTGAGAGTTGAGCCCTGTGTGTCTTAGTGTAGAATGGAGACTCACTGGCATCTACAGACTTTATTTTTTCTGACAGCAACAAAGTCTAGCAAAACAAGTGTAGACCTAGAGAATGTATGCATTTTTCATGAGAACAGGGCTTGTCTCTCCCTGACCCTGTTCAGTATTATAAATAACACACGTCCAGTTAGAGAAGTGGAAATCCCTGATATATTAGGCTCGGAACACAATTGAATTAGTTTATTGTTTCCTGGGATTTTGGGGCAACATTGTTATTGTTTCCATAATTCATCAGCCACTACTCTCCTTATTGCTTTATTCTCTGGAAGACACTACCCATCTGTGGGAGGAATAGAACTACTTTTCGGAAGGGACTGTCTGCTTGGAGTTTTTGGACATATTGTCTCGTTGCTATTTTGGAGCCTGTAGTCACTTTAGATACTAGACTTCGATGAAGAGTGTGTGGTAAGTTCATAACTAATGGTATTCACTTTAGATACTGGACTTCTATGAAGAGTGTGTGGTAAGTTCATAACTCACAGGGGTCTTTGTGTGTTTAATCCTATCTTGGTTCCTCTCAGGACAGAAATATACTGTGATAGAAATTAAACTGCTAAATTAGAAAAGAGACCAGAAAAGATGTTCAGAAACTGTTATTGGTTCTGAGATGCTCCCTAGTGTCCCCACTGTCTGAACAGAGAGACATAGAACTCTGGAGTTTTGGAAAATATACATATTATCCATGTTTCTTTTAGGGAGTCTCCTTATGTTCTTCAGTGAGTGAACTCTGGACTGTGAAAAGGGAATTGTATGTTTTCATTCCTTTAAGTTCATGTGTTGAACTCCTGTCTGTTAAAAATAGGGAACACATGGTTTCTTCAGGTTTAATAGAATTCTATTTCTCTCGTCTTTGGGAGGTCTTTTCTTTGTCTTCAGTTAACAGACATCTGAACTGTTTTGAAAAGGAAACACTGTGGATTCTCTGAATCTTCTCTTCACATACTGCAGGATATTCTCTGTATCGGTCTGAATGTTCTGTACATAGTGTACTGTAGCCAGTAAAACGCAGGACTTTGAGTGTTTGTATACTGCAGTTATAATAGTAAAACTCATGTTTCTGTTGCACACTGTGGTTTATAGATCTATGGTCCATCTGGTTTAACATGTCTGCTTGTTGTGGTTTATAGATCTATGGTCTATCTGGTTTAACATGTCTGCTTGTTGTGTTTCTGTTGTGGTTTATAGATCTATGGTCCATCTGGTTGAACATGGCTGCTTGTTGTGTTTCTGTTGTGGTTTATAGATCTATGGTCCATCTGGTTTAACATGTCTGCTTGTTGTGGTTTATAGATCTATGGTCTATCTGGTTTAACATGTCTGCTTGTTGTGTTTCTGTTGTGGTTTATAGATCTATGGTCCATCTGGATTAACATGGCTGCTTGCTGTGTTTCTGTTGTGGTTTATAGATCTATGGTCCATCTGGTTGAACATGGCTGCTTGTTGTGTTTCTGTTGTGGTTTATAGATCTATGGTCCATCTGGTTTAACATGTCTGCTTGTTGTGGTTTATAGATCTATGGTCTATCTGGTTTAACATGTCTGCTTGTTGTGGTTTATAGATCTATGGTCCATCTGGTTGAACATGGCTGCTTGTTGTGTTTCTGTTGTGGTTTATAGATCTATGGTCCATCTGGTTGAACATGGCTGCTTGTTGTGTTTCTGTTGTGGTTTATAGATCTATGGTCCATCTGGTTTAACATGTCTGCTTGTTGTGGTTTATAGATCTATGGTCCATCTGGTTGAACATGGCTGCTTGTTGTGTTTCTGTTGTGGTTTATAGATCTATGGTCCATCTGGTTGAACATGGCTGCTTGTTGTGTTTCTGTTGTGTTTCAGGACTGAACCCGTTGTCCTTTGACCCGTCCTCCAACAACGAACCCCTGCAGTTCAGCAACTCAAACGTGCCGCTGGTGTCAGACTGTCCCCTGGAGAACGGAGCTGAGAAGAGCATTAAGAGGAAGAGACCCAGCCTGCCCCCAGGTACTATAGTACTGTCATATTATTGCAGTATAAAATAAGTACATAACACTACACAGCTCTGCCTCCAGGTACTATAGTACTGTCATATTACTGCAGTATATAAGAAGTACATAACACTACACAGCTCTGCCTCCAAGTACTATAGTACTGTCATATTACTGCAGTATATAAGAAGTACAAAACACTACACAGCTCTGCCTCCAGGTACTATAGTACTGTCATATTACTGCAGTATTTAAGGAGTACATAACACTACACAGCTCTGCCTCCAGGTGCAATAAAACAAGGTGTACATCAGTGGTACCTATGCATTTTACACTGAGTGTAATTTAAAGTGAGGTCGAAACTTGGTAAGAGCTCTCTCATGTTTTCCATCCTGAGGGCCTTATTGTCAGTTAGTCCTGTGGAAGTCAGGGTCGTCTGTCTAAAGCTGCAGGTTTCCTGTCCATTGTGATTGCAGCTCTCACACCTTAGCCTGGCTGTTACCATGCCTACATTTTGTCTCTGTGACCCTCAGGATGACAAATCAGAACAAGATTACTGAATGTAAGTACATTATTTACCTTCAGAGGTGAATGTATCAAACGAGTTGCCGTGATATCTTTTTTTCTGTAATATACTGTATACTGTAAATTGGACACTGCAGATAGGTTAACAATAATTTAAGCTTTCTGCCCATTTAAGACATCTCTATGTCCAGGAAAGTTGGCTGTTGTTTACAATGTCATTCTAGTCACAATATTGCATATTAGGCAACAACTGTCCCCGTTTAGGGACACCAATCCCATAGAGGTTTTTAAGACAGAGAGGTGTTGCTGTATGTTTTCTGCTGTCTTGGTGACCTTAATTGGTCAGGATTAATTGTCAGTGTTAATGAACTACCTTTCCTAGTGAGTTTCAGTTCACACTATTTAATATGTTAAATTTCATGTTATTACCAACCCAAAACTAGACATCAGCTGTCAGAGCAGCTTACCGATCACTGTACCTGTACACAGTCAATCTGTAAATAGCACACCCAACTACCTCATCCCCATATTATTATTATTTTTGCTCTTTTGCACCCCAGTATCTCTACCTGCATAGGTTAGGGCCTAGGCGGGAGGTGGAGGAGGAGCCGGACGTAAAGGTAATGGCAGACTGAACAAAGTTATGTAGAGCACCTCAAGATAAAACGTAATATTCAATTTTGGCAAAATAGACTAAAATATTAGCACTACATAATCTGGAGGGTGATAACCTTCAATCTGGATAATAACACAAAACAAATCTTAAGACTAGAAATATTTATCGACAAATATTACGAAAACAAGCAACACCCAAACATGACGGAGAGTAAGACGGGAACCGATTTCAAAACGGAAACGTGACTTTTCTACAGACACAGACGATTTTAATATTTTCACCACCGGGAATGGTAAAGGTCGAAACCGATCTGTTAAAATCAATAAATGACAAACTGGGTATACTTGAATTAGTTAGTAAGGATATAAAAGAGTTGAAGGCAAGCCTCGAGATGAGTGATGAAAAAGCTGCGACATTGGAGAAGGAAACACACAAGCTAAAAGGGACAGTCAATAAGATTGAAACCAAAATTTATGAAATTAAAAAGGAGAACACCGTTCTGAGGGAAGCCTTACTGGACATACAAACTAGATCAATGAGAGAGAATCTGGTACTTACAGGTATCCAGGAGAAAGAAGGAGAAGTTCCTGAATCTGTAGTTAGAGAGTTCCTCCTTACAGCGCTTCAGATCCAGATTCAGAAGCTTTCGACAAAATCCAACTTGAACGTGTACACCGCTTCGGACAGAGAGGCCAAAGGTATGAACGCCCAATCGTTGCCAAATTTGCTTCATTTAAAGATAAAATAATGGTTAAAAGCCTGGGTAAAAGACTTGCTGGGACCAAAATTGGCATGAATGATCAGTTTCCGAAGGAAATTGTAGAACGGCGCAAAGTTCTGTATCCAATTTTCAAAGAAAATAGATTAAAAGCGAAACGAGTAGCTCTCGTCGTTGATAAACTATATATTGATAACCAGTTGTTCAGAGACACAAAGACTACTCCATGGTTGTTTTAAAAATTACAAAGTTCTCATAGATGAGGAAAATAAACACAATTCTAGCCCGGTTATGGATTGTAATAATACAATAAAAAAATATAGCTTTTCTATATATCTTCACAGATAACTAATTAAACACACTAGCACTAATTCAACATAGTGAAGATAAAAACTAAGTAAACAGAAGGCACAGTATGTGTGGTGTGTGTTTATTTTGATTTGTTATGTTTGGAAAGTTGAGTGAGTGAGTAATGAAATGGTTGCATATCCCAGAGCCAATGTATTGCTGTGGGCCGGGGTATGAGAGAGCTTTCAATATTGTTCAGATGATGGATATACTTTTATAATGAATTATACGTCTTATTTATTTATTGTCCTATCGTGGTGGAACAGTTTTAAAATAGATGATACATTTGATTTGTTATTGTCCTATCATGGGGAACTACATTTTTAAAATAAATTATATCTAATTATTTATTTATGATCATATTTTAATGGTAAGGTCCATGACCCTATACCCTAGACACCCACCTGAATGACCCAGATACTAAGGAGAAGTCCCTAACTGTTTATGGGCCTGCTGTAAGTGGTCTGTATGCAGCCATAATGATGGTCAGAGACCAAGAGCAGCACTGCCCCCTCAAGATTCTGACCCTGCCTGGCAGGGTTGGTCCTGCAAAGCCAAAGCCCCTAAAGGGAGAGCATACTACACAAGGAATTTCTCAAAGCTGCTAATGAGAACCTTGATTACCTTGTACCTAGCTGGTGGGGATTCCGGTGGGGTGCCCCCACCCAGGCAGTGGCAGTGCTGGCAACACTAGCTGCAGTGACCCAATGGGAGGGGGTCACACTCGGACATTCAGAGAGGGGGTATATTATTGTGACCCTAGTGGCACGGAATAAAAGTCTGACTGCATGGAGATGCTTGGGAATATGGTCAATACGGGTGACCGTATTGTGGGTGTTTCAGGGAAAAGGTGTACATTTGACCTCCATCATCTAGGATGTGACAATGGTAAATAAAATCTCTCAAATTTTGCCTATTTTTTTGTGCGGTCTTGCAGTCCTTCTCATGCAGTTGCAACTGCAAGTGCATTTGTAAATCAAGACCTATCTTGAGTTGGGCTCTGGGGTGGTGCAATTGTAAGTGAGCTTATGGTTGTGTGGGGGTATGGGTTGAGTGTGTGTGGGTGTATGTGTGTATCCCACAACTGTTGTGAAGGAGTAAAATATGTTAGGGACAATAGAGGATGATCCACAGCTATATATAATACAAATCGAGGTGAGGGCGATGGAAATACATTTGGCAGTTAATCTACTTCAATTCGGTAAATGGCACTGTGTGCTCTTTTTAAAGGATGGATCCCAGTCGGTTATGGGTTATGGGATACAGGGGGTCGAGGGTGGTCTGCCGGGCATTGGGATGACAACCCAAATCGGGATGAGGAGGGCTTTTAGAGGGTGGAATAGTAGGGACCAATTGAAGGTTTACTTAGTAGAAATGCAAAGATCATGGTACAGCTATATAGACACTCAATCATCATGTTACTTTTTAATGGTACGTTTACAAACATATATTTGATAAAAATAATTGAATGTTGTGTCTCATTATGATAGGTGGTGAAATAAGCATAGCCAGTTACAATTGTAATGGCCTAGCAGATAATAAGAAAAGACAATCAGTATTTACCTGGCTGAAAGAGAAGGAATAAGATATCTATTGTTTACAGGAAACCCATTAAACAGTTTTAGATGAAGATTTGGAAAAAGAAATGGAAAAAAAAAAGAACTGGGGGGGGGGCGAAATATACTTCTCCCATAGACAAAGAAATTCAAAAGGGATGATGGTTTTAATTAACAATAATTTTGATCCAAATGTGCAAATTGCCCAAACAGATCCTCAAGGTAGATGGATTATTTTAAATATGTTATTGGACAATAAACAGATATGGCTTATTAACTTATACGGTCAGAATAATGATGATCCAAGCTTCTTCTAAAATATAATAAAGAATTTATCAACTCTACAAGCAACACTAGACTCTATTATTATGGTGGGAGATTTTAATATGGTCTTAAATACCTCTATAGACCGGAAAGGAAATCACACTACAAACTATCACCCTCAGGCACTTAAAGAAATCATGAATGTCATGGATATATTGGAATTAGTGGATATATGGAGACTTAAATACCCTGACCTAGTGAGATATACATGGCGGAGGCTTAATCAAGCTACTTTCTTTCACCATTCTCTCTGGCACCAAAAGTTTAAAAAGTGTTGATAGGGGACAGAATGCGGTCGGATCATCACATAATTGGCATATATATTACTCTTACAGAATTTCCACGTGGGCGAGAATATTGGAAATTTAATCAAAGCCTACTAGATGATAAATTGTTTAGAACTAAGTGACTTTTTCAGACATAACATAGGTACAGCAGATCCCCTTATTGTATGGGACACTTAAATGTGCCTTTAGAGGCAATGCAATTCAGTACTCATCTATAAAACAAAAGCTATTTAGATCATAAGAGTCCATATTAACAAAGAAAATTGAAGGACTAACCGTACAGTTAGATAGCAATAAAAACTGTACCATAGAGGCACAGAATAAGTTAGAGGAAAAACAAAAAGAAATGGAGGAACTTATTCAAGAAAGATCTAGTGTAATATATTATAATAATAAAGCGAACTGGATGGAATATGGGGAAAAATGCACCAAATTATTTTTCAATCTTCAATATGGAAATGCTACCCCCAAAAAAGTATTAAAACTTGTTACAAATGATGGAGTCACGCATGATTCACCAAATGATATTTTGAAAGAGGAAGTAAAGTACTTTAAGAATATGTTTTCATTTCAGGCTCCTCCATCTCCACTAACTGAAACTAATTGTATGGATTTTTTTCCTAATAATAATGTCAAATTAATATCTGTACAGAAAGACTCATGTGAAGGCCAAATTACAGAGGAGGAACTGCTTGAGGCAATTGGGGACTTTAAGGATGGGAAAACTCAAGGGCTGGATGGCATACCAGTGGAAGTATACAAAACTTTTTTGGGTGTACTCAAAGGACCATTATTGGCTTGTTTTAACCACTCCTATATAAATGGTAGATTATCAGACACGCAACAAGAAGGTCTGATATCATTATTACTGAAACAGGACCCAAGTGGTATATATAAAGATCCAGTCCGTTTAAAAAATTGGAGACCTCTTACACTTCAGTTTTGTGATGCAAAAAATCCTAGAAAAATGCTTGGCATATAGAATTAACAAAGTATTGTCAGATATTATTCATCATTATTCAGTTTTTTTACATGGGCGGTATATTGGAGAAAATATAAGACAAGTACTGTAAACAATAGAACCTTATGAAATATCGGGGACACCAGGCCTGGTTTTCATAGCTGATTTTGAAAAGGCTTTTGATAAAGTACGACTGGAGTTTATATATAAATGCCTAGAACATTTCAATTTTGGGGAATCTCTTATAAAATGGGTTAAGATTATGTATAGTAACCCTAGGTGTAAAATAGTAAATAATGGCTACATCTCAGAAAGTTTTAAACTATCTAGAGGAGTAAAACAAGGTTGTCCACTATCGGCATATCTATTTATTATTGTCATCGAAATGTTAGCTGTTAAGATTAGATCCAACAATAATATTAAGGGATTAGAAATCCGTGGCTTAAAAACGAAGGTGTCATTGTACGCTGATGATTCATGTTTTCTTATAAAACCACAATTGGAGTCTCTCCACAGCCTCATGGAGGATCTAGATTGTTTTGCTATCCTCTCTGGATTAAAACCAAATTATGATAAATGTACCATATTACGTATTGGATCACTAAAAAATGCACATTTTACATTACCATGTAGTTTACCAATTAAATGGTCTGACAGAGATGTGGACATACTCAGTATACAAATCCCAAAAGAAAGAAATGATCTCACTCCAATAAATGTTTATAGAAAGTTAGCAAAAATAGATACGATCTTGCTACCATGGAAAGGAAAATCACCCTGATTAACTCTTTAGTTATATCACAGTTTAACTATTTGCTTATGGTTTTGCCTACACATAGTGACCTGCTTTTTAAATTATATGAACAAAAAATATTCAATTTTATTTGGAATGGTAAGGCAGATAAAATGAAAAGAGCCTATTTATATAACGAATATGAATTTGGTGGGCAGAAACTTTTAAATATTAAAGCATTAGACCTCTCACTAAAGGCATCAGTCATACAAAAGTTATACTTAAATCCAAACTGGTTCTTTAGTCAATTGGTTCGAATGCCTCATCCTATATTCAGGAAGGGCCTTTTCCCCTTTATTCAGATTACACCTGCTCACTTTCGGTTGTTTGAAAAGGAAATAATCTCCAAAGTATCTTTATTTTTTAAACAAGCCTTAGAAAGTTAGTTGCAATTTCAGATTAATCCACCTGAAAGGACGGAACAAATAGTACAACAAATATTGTGGTTAAATTCAAATATACTAATTGATTAAAAAAACTGTATTTATTGAAGACATTTTTAAAAAAGGAATACTTTTAGTGAATGATATCATAAATAGGACTGGTGGAGTTATGTCACACATGCAGCTAACACAGACATATGGAAAGGCAAGTAGAAGGGGAAAAGTATAGAAGTTGTATGTCGGCCCTCTATTAAAGAACATAAATGGTTAAAGAACAGTATGGTAAATAAAAACATATACCAATTTCATTTAAGGACCAAAAAACTGACAGCTGTGCCATATAAATTGCAAAATAGTTGGAAAGAGATTTTCGATGTACCCATTCCATGGCACATGGTTTATGAATTGATATGCAAAACAACGCCGGATTCAAAACTTTTTCAATATAAATTACTATACATAATTCTTGCAACTAATAGAATGTTATATACTGTATATGGGGGATACAATCTTCCCAGCTCTGCAGATTCTGCTGTGAGGAGGCAGAGTCATTAGATCATTTATTTTTGGTATTGTCCATATGTAGCTCGTTTTTGGTCACAGGTCCAGGAATGGCTGAAGAATTGCAACATTTGCCTAGAACTAACGCTACAGATAGCGATACTGAGTGATTTGAAAAGCCATAGTCAATCAATATATAATATAATTATTATTTTAGCAAAAATGTTTATTTTTAATTTACAATCTGTAGAAGCTATGAGAATAGGAAGGTTTACTTCGTTTGTGAAGCATCACAGCACAGTTGAAAAATATATGGCAAATAGAAATCCGAAATGGCTGACGTTGAGAGAGAGATGGGAGGGGTTGAATGGAGCTGAAGGGTGGGACTAATAACAAGATAAACAATGTAAAGCATACAGGATCTGTAAAATGTATATAGGTTCGGTACTTTTGTGAAATAGCATAGTTACAAATAGAAATCAAACTGGATGGACATCAGAAATAGAGGAAGGACTAAGAACAAACAAGAGAGAATTATTGTAAAGTAGACTGTGTCTGTAAAATGTGTATAAGATGTAAAAGCAGAAGTGTTTATTAGTTTACTCCAATTGGGGGACGGTGGTAGGGTTTGCGAGGAATAATAAAGGTATATTCTTTTAAAAAAGTATGTATGTCTATATAGGTATGTGTATGTATAGATGTGTATATGTATGCATGCGTGTATGGATATATATATTTACCCAAAAAATATGGGGGATTGGAAATTATGCAGACAATTACATTGGAAGCAACATTCTTTCCGCAATATTAAGCTGATCCACCCCTTAATTTTCTTTTAAAAATCATCATCTGCACATATCACTCCAGTGTGTTAATGCTAATTTGTCATTATTTTGCCACTATGGCCTATTTATTGCCTTTACCTCCCTAATCTTACTACATTTGCACACATTGTACATAGATTTTTCTATTGTGTTATTGACTGTACATTTGTTCATCCCATGTGTAACTCTGTGTTGTTTTTGTCGCACTGCATTGCTTTATCTTGGTCAGGTTGCAATTGTAAAGGAGAGCTTGTTCTCAACTGGCCTACCTGGTTAAATAAAGGTGAAATAAAATTAAATGAAAAGACAGGAAAACCTGAAGTAGGTTTAGATTGATGGAGGTACAAAGACATGTTCAATGTGAGAATAAAAAGATAGTGACTAATCAAAGTATGGTGTTTTTAACAACATCCTTACACGTTAAAACCTCACGCTGTGCGCTGTTTTAGACGTGTTACACCTCACAAACCCTCGAGTGTCTCTGTCTACGTGCACCTGCTTAGCAACAGAACATTAGATAATGATGACTTACCATTAACGACAGCGCCGGGGTCCCTCAGCCTTTCAGAACACTGCCATTATATCTATTATTGCTGTGTTACATTAATCTGCTCCCTAATGGAAAACCTGTTAAATGGGGACAATCTGCTGCATCTGGAGCTGGGTACATTTAGTGGCTTTAATGTTCTCTAGCATCACAAGAACCAGTCCAGTCCTCCAGCTCTGTGAGAAGATGGAGCACGGACTAATTAGCAGCCATGTGGATTTACCCTCGTTAAGGAATTCTAATGGATATATTCATCTCGTTAGACGCAGAAACACGCACACTCAGCATCACCGTTCCTCTGGTGATGGGGGCGGGGGAGATAATGTATGCAGTGAGAGATTCCCAGGACCCAAACAGTGATGTTTAAAGGATGTTTACTCCGTGTAGTAAAGTTTAAACCACTAAACTTCTACATGTCTCAAACTAGAAGCAAAGATTTGTGTATAGTTTTGCCTTGTAAAGTTGAGAATGGATTCCTCCTCTTCTCTGAGTCTATGGAAGGAAATCTGCCTTTTAAAAATCAAGTAAGCTGAGCCACAGGGTGCCATGCTGCATGGCTATTCTTCATGCTAACAAGATGGTACATGGCTTCTTATACTGTATATAGCTGCGGTGGATGACGAAAATGGTATAGGCCTATTTATAACTGTAGGGATGACCGAGATAGTACAGTGTATAGGTCTTTTTGATCAAATCAAATTATGTTTTATTTGTCACATTAGCCAAGTACAACAGGTGAAGACTTTACCGTGAAATGCAAACTTACGAGCCCTTTCCCAACAATGGAGAGTTAAAAACCAAGAAAAAATGTCAGAAAACAAAAAAGGAAATAGTAACAAAATAAAATAACAATAACAAGGCTATATGCTAGGCGTACCGGTACCGAGTCAATGTGCAGGTGTACAATGCAGTTGAGGTAATTGAGGTGATATTTACATGTAGGCAAGGGTAAAAATGACTAGACAATCAGGATAGATCCGAACGGACAACTTTGATGGGGGCGGGGGCCACAAAAAAATCCTCATGAGGGGCCTCAGTTGCTCACGCTTCTGCGTACCGACCCCCCCCCCCCCCACACACACACACACACTGCGAGCAAAACATTTTTGTGACTGGAGGCTCTCTTGACAGTGGAGAGAACAATTATATGTCTTAGAGTGAATTTAGTGCAATTCCTCACATTTTGCAATGCGGTGTAGATAAAATGTTGCCGTTTTAAAACAAGTTTGCTGCAATTCTACACATTTTACAATGGGACAGAGAGAGGATTTAGCCATTTTTAAACTAAATTCATGCAATTCTATTCCTTTTTACCATGAGACGGAGAGAAATGTTTGCAGTTTGTTATTTGATATCTGAGTGAGACTGACTAGGAAAATCAGTGGGGGCCCCCCGGTTGGTAATTCAACCATTATAACAAGTTTAGATAGTTTTGCAGCCAGCTAAGTTTGCAATCCCCCAAAAAATGCTGACATGGTTTAGATAGCTGACTCTCAGTGACATACATAACAAGAGGAAAATAGTATTCTACTATTCTAACTTGCAACAGTAATTTGAGACTCCGCCAGATGCCTATCCCTGGGATAGATAATAAACAGAGTAGCAGCAGCGTATGTGAAGAGTGTGAAAGTGTGTGAAAGTGTATCTATGTGTGAGTGTATGTGTAGCCTAGCGGCAAGTAGCCTAGCAGTAACCGAAAGGTTGCTGGTTGAAATCCCCAAACTGACTAGGGGAAAAATCTGTCAATGTGCCCTTGAGCAAGGCAATTAACCCTAATTGCTCCTGTATGAGAACGTCACCTAAAAAAATGAAAATGTGTGAGCGTGTGTGCATATGCATGTGTTTTGTGAGTAAGTATGTAGAGTTCAGTGAGTGCGCATAGAGCCGGTGCAAATAAAAAGGGGGTCATTTGTCCGGGTAGCCATTTGATTAACTGTTTAGCAGTGTTATGGCTTGTGCTTGGAACCTGTTCAGGAGCCGTTTGATCCCAGACTTGGCGCTCCAGTACTGCTTACCATATGGTAACAGAGAGAACGATCAATGACTTGGGTGGCTGGAGCCTTTGAAAATGTTTAGGGCCTTCCTCTGACACTGCCTTGTATAGAGGGCCTGGATGACAGGGAGCTCGGTCCCAGTGATGTACTGGGCTGTATGCACTCCCCTCTGCAGCACCTTGCGGTCAGATGCCAAGCAGTTGCCATACCAAGCGGTGATGCAGCCAGTCAAGATGCTATCATTGATGCAACTGTAAAACTTTTTGAGAATCTGAGGGCCCATGCCAAATCTTTTCAGCCTCCTGAGTGGGAAGAGGCGTTGTTGTGCCCTGTTCACGACTGTGTTGGTGTGTTTGGACCATGATAATTCCTTTGTGATGTGGATACTGAGGAACTTGAAGCTCTTGACCTGCTCCACTACAGCCCCGTCAATGTGAATGGGGGCGTACTCGGATACAGAGGATAAGCCCCTCTTTTCATACAATCTAAATGAACAACTTTGAGAACAGTAGGACACCTACTGTATTTTTAGGGAAGTGACCTTACTTCATTGCTAGACAGTTACTCTCAGGCTTCCTGTTACTGGGAGTATCCTTTGACATAGTAATAATCCAACTGTTGGAGACTTGTTGTGGTTTCCCGTGTAGATTGATGCTGAAACCCTGGGCTTGTGTTGAATGAGTTTCAACCTCCTTCAGTACTGTAATGAGGGTGTTGCCCTGACAACAATATTGAATTGAAACATCTGCTACTGAAAAGCCATACCTATTTTAGGCCTTTTACAACAGCATGTTGATAGTCTGAATAAAATGTTTTTGAAATGAATTAAATCCATAATTAAATGAGTAAAAATAAGTTGGTTATTGTCACTGACACTACAAATAGCAGAGGGAATTGTTCACCTTCTCCAGTCCAATCCCACGTGCATTAACCTTTAGCGAGTGCTAGCAGAGCTGTGCTGAATAAAATGCTATTGATTCCCAGGGTGTGGATGGTAAGTGCAGTAGAATGATACAGCAGCAGCAGGGCTGTTCTCTTCTGGTATTGAGACAGCTGAATACAATAGATTGACCAGTCATGACAAAAATGCCTGTCATGATCAATGCTCTCCTGGGCTCCGTCTTATTGAAACCTCCACCTGGATATTACGCTTCTCTTATCTATAAAACATTCCCTCTGATTGTGGAACTCTCCAACCCCAGCCTTTCTTCTCCTCCACCTGTACCAGTGATGGATTCATTAGGGGGAGAAACAGGGCTCCTTCCCTCCTTCTCTTTAATCCCTCTCTCCTTCCATCTCCTGTTCAGTCCCATCAGTGCTTTCTTCTTCCTCTCGGTCTTTCCATCCCTCCTCTCACTTCTCTCTATCCTGAATACATGAATATGGGATTTGAAGAAGTCAAAGTGCCATTGGACACAGACTTCCCTCTGAATGAACCAAATGACTCCTGTCCTTTCTAAAGCTGGTTTCAGTACTTTGTGTACAGTATGTTTTTCGAAAGTTAATTGCATTAACTAGGTAGCAACTGCGCATTTTACACTATGTAAGCCTACAGCTAACACTCCCTGTTACATTCTATCTGAGAGGAGAGGCAAAGATAGGGTCTCGTATCACAGTGTATTTTCTACTAGAACAGAGACAGCTGTCTGTGTTTTCAGCCATCCAGACACAACACACTGGAGGAATGATAAAAATACATCTACCAGCTACAGTCCTGACTCTCACTCTCTGCTTGGCTGTAGTCCACAGTACCAAGAGGCTTGTGGGAGGATCTGAATCCCACTTGGGACATTTGTACTGTACATTTGTACTGTATGTTCCAGTCAACATTAAACGCATACTCCCAGTCCCAGTTCACTAGCAGATACACTGGTATCAATTAGACCACTCAAGCCCAGCTGTTTTTGGTTTAAAACGAGTAAAGAAATAGAGAGACTAGGAGAGAAGAAAGTGAGAAACGCAATATAAACTCTGAACATAATATATCCCTTTCCAGACCCCCCCGGCTCTGGCACTAATTCACCACTTCCTTCTAGCCAGGGACTATTACTGTTGCCCAGAAGGCAGTCTGAGATTTAAAGGAGTTTCTATTTACAATCCGAATGTTCTTCATTACAGACCCAGTGCTATCAAAAATGCGATTTTCCTGTGTTTTATATATATTTCCACACAAGGTTGGAATAATGCTGTGAAATTGTGAATAAAGTCGTCCTCTCACTGTCAACTGCGTTTCTTTTCAGCAAATTTACACAAACATAAACAAACTTGTGTAAATGTTTGTATGAACATAATAAGATTTAACAACTGAGACATAAGCTGAACAAGTTCCACAGACATGTGACCAACAGAAATGAAATAATAGGTCTGTGAACAAAGGGAGGGGGGTCAAAATCAAAAGTAACAGTCAGTATCTGGTGTGGCCACCAGCTGCATTAAGTACTGCAGTGCATCTTCTCCTCATGGACTGCACCAGTTGTGCACCATTTGCCAGTTCTTGAGTTCTTGCTATGAGATGTTACCCCACTCTTCCACCAAGGCACCTGCAAGTTCCCAGACAATTCTGGGGGGAATGGCCTTAGCCCTCACCCTCCGATCCAACAGGTCCCAGAGATCCGGGTTCTTTGCTGGCCATGGCAGAACACTGACATTCCTGTCTTGCAGGAAATCACGAGCAGTATGGCTGGTGGCATTGTCATGCTGGAGGGTCATGTCAGGATGAGCCTGCAGGAAGGGTTCCACATGAGGGAGGATGATGTCTTCCCTGTAACGCACAGCGTTTAGATTACCTGCAATGACAACAAGCTGAGTCCGATGGTGCTGTGACACCGCCTCGGACCATGACGGACCCTCCACCTCCAAATTGATCCCTCTCCAGAGTACTTTTTGCCAGTCCTGTCTGGTACAGCAATGGTGGGTTTGTGCACATAGGCGACGTTGTTGTCGGTGATGTCTGGTGAGGACCTGCCTTACTTACAACAGGCCTACAAGCCCTCAGTCCAGCCTCTCTCAGCCTATTGCGGACAGTCTGAGCACTGATGGAGGGATTGTGCATTCCTGGTGTAACTCGGGCAGTTGTTGTTGCCATCCTGTACCTGTCCCGCAGGTGTGATGTTCGGATGTACCGATCCTGTGCAGATGTTGTTACACGTGGGCTACCACTGCGAGAATGATCAGCTGTCCGTCCTGTCTCCCTGTAGCGCTGTCTTAGGCGTCTCACAGTACGGACATTGCAATTTATTGCCCTGGCCACATCTGCAGTCCTCATGCCTCCTTGCAGCATGCCTAAGGCACGTTCATGCATATGAGCAGGGACGCTGGGCATCTTTCTTTTGGTGTTTTTCAGAGTCAGTAGAAAGGCCTCTTTAGTGTCCTAAATTTTCATAACCTTGACCTTAATTGCCTACCGTCTGTAAGCTGTTAGTTTCTTAACGACCGTCCCACAGGTGCATGTTCATTAATTGTTTATGGTTCATTGAACAAGCATGGGAAACAGTGTTTAAACCCTTTACAGTGAAGATATCTTTGAAAGACAGGGTCCTGAAAAAGGGCAGTTTCTTTTTTTTGCTGAGTTTATTACGACAATTCCCTTTCAGTGTAAAAGCTGTAGGCGGTAAATTATTTTCTTACTATTGCTCTTGCTAAGAATGTCACGCTGGTATAAAGGAGTTGGAGGATTTGGAGATAGGTGCAGGAATACACAGTAGGGGTTTTTAATACACCCAAAACAAACACGTATATAAAAACACTGGGCTGTACCCAAACAAAATAGCGAGGGTAAACCTCGTTGAACAACACTGCACGATCCCCGTAATACACAATATACAGTATGAAGCACGCAGCATAACAGCTGTACCAATGCATAGGTACTCACATGAGCAACGGACATGGGAACAATAACCGACAAAGACAGAGGGAACAGAGAACACATATATAACATACTAATTTAGGGGAAATGGGAGCCAAGTGTGTGTAATCAGACAAGCAAGTTCGGGGTTGATGATAATGAATCCCATTCAGTGAAGCCTAGAAAGCCGGTGATATAGACCTCCAGAACTGGTGAACAGAATTATTTATTTTTTACCATTCTGATTGAAAAAGAAATCACTGTAAAGTTGTTACGCAGAAATAATTTGATATTGAGATAAAACTTCTGCATTTGGCCTTTAAGAGAGCGGCAGATTGCAGAATTTACACCTCTGTGTCTGAGACGGCATCCAAACACCAGAGGAATAACAGTCTCTCTGATAGGCCAGCTGTAAATAACACTCTCTCTGACAGGCCTCCCGGCTGGCCTGTTCAATTATGCATCTCACATATCTACCTTTGTGCCTAAGTGGACCAAACTGTGGCTGCAGTCTCAGTACAACAGGAAAGACCCCGGGCTCTCTGTGTCCTCGTTTGAATCAAAGCCCAGAGCTTTCTAAGGGCCAGCGCTGGCCCCACTGTCACCTCCACTATGATATCAGCTCTAATTGGAAATGACATTTACAAAAGAAACCCTTTCACTGGTACAGGAGGAAGACAAGGAGCTATGCTGGACTATTAACCCTGTCTGTATTACCACTCTGTATTACCACTATAGTCTCTGTATTACTACTGTAGTCTCAGTATTACCACTGTAGTCTCTGTATTACTACTATAGTCTCGGTATTACTTCTGTAGTCTCTGTGCTACTACTGTAGTCTCTGTGCTACTACTGTAGTCTCTGTATTACTACTATAGTCTCTGTATTACTGCTGTAGTCTCTGTATTACTACTGTAGTCTCTGTATTACTACTATAGTCTCTGTATTACTACTGTAGTCTCTGGCCTTCTTGTTACTATAGTCTCTATTACTGCTGTAGTCTCTGTATTACTGCTGTAGTCTCTGTGCTACTACTGTAGTCTCTGTATTACTACTGTAGTCTCTGTATTACCACTGTAGTCTCTGTATTACTACTATAGTCTCTATTACTGCTGTAGTCTCTGTGCTACTACTGTAGTCTCTGTATTACTACTGTAGTCTCTGCATTACTTCTGTAGTCTCTGTATTACTACTATAGTCTCTGTATTACTACTGTAGTCTCTGTATTACCACTGTAGTCTCTGTATTACTACTATAGTCTCTGTATTACTCCCGTAGTCTCTGTATTACCACTGCAGTCTCTGTATTACTACTGTAGTCTCTGTATTACTACTATAGTCTCTGTATTACTACTGTAGTCTCTGTATTACCACTGCAGTCTCTGTATTACTACTGTAGTCTCTCTATTACCACTGTAGTCTCTGTATTACCACTGCATTCTCTGTATTACTACTGTAGTCTCTGTATTACCACTGTAGTCTCTGTATTACCACTGCGGTCTCTGTATTACCACTGCAGTCTCTGTATTACTACTGTAGTCTCTGTGTTACTACCATAGTCTCTGTATTACTACTGTAGTCTCTGTATTACCACTGCAGTCTCTGTATTACAACTGTAGCCTCTGTGCTACTACTATAGTCTCTGTATTACTACTATAGCCTCTGTATTACTACTATAGTCTCTGTATTACTACTATAGTCTATGTATTACCACTGTAGTCTCTGTGCTACTACTATAGTCTCTGTATTACCACTGTAGTCTCTGTGCTACTACTATAGTCTCTGTATTACCACGGTAGTCTCGGTTCTACTAATATAGTCTCTGTATTACTACTATAGTCTCTGTATTGACACTGCAGTCTCTGTATTACTTCTGTAGTCTATGTCTGTATTACTACTACAGTCTCTGTATTACTACTGTAGTCTCTGTATTACTACAGTAGAATCTCTCTGTATTACTATGGTAGTCTCTGTATTACCACTGTAGTCTCTATTGCTACTGTAGTATCTGTATTTCTACTCATAACTCTGTCTGTATTACTACTGTAGTCTCTGGCTATATTGCAACTGTAGTATCTGTATTACTACTGTGGTCTCTGTCTGTATTACTACTGTAGTCTCTGTATTACTACTATAGTCTCTGTCTGTATTGCTACTGTAGTCTCTGTATTACTACTGTGTTCTATGTATGTATTACTACTGTAGTCTCTGGCCTTATTGCTACTGTAGTCTCTATTACTACTGTAGTTTCTGTATTACTACTGTAGTCTCTGTATTACAACTATAGGCTCTGTCTGTATTACTACTGCAGTCTCTGTCTGTATTACTGCTGTTGTCTCTGCCTGTATTACTACTGTAGTCTCTGTATTACTACTGTGGGCTCTGTCTGTATTACTGCTGTTGTCTCTGTCTGTATTACTCCTGTGGTCTCTGTATTACTACTATAGTCTCTGTATTACTACTACAGTGTCTGTCTGTATTACTACTGTAGTCTCTGTATTGCTACTGTGGTCTCTGTCTGTGTTACTGCTGTTGTCTCTGCCTGTATTACTACTGTAGTCTCTGTATTACTACTGTAGTCTGTCTGTATTACCACTGTAGTCTCAATTAGTACTGTAGTTTATCTGTATTACGACTGTTGTGTCTGTCTGTATTACTACTGTAGTCTCTGTCTGTATTACTACTGTAGTCTCTGTATTACAACTGTGGTCTCTGTCTGTATTGCTATTGTAGTCTCTGTATTACCACTGTAGTCTGTATTACTACACTAGTCTGTCTGTATTACTACTGTAGTCTCCGTATTACCACTGTAGTCTTTGTCTGTATTACTATTGTAGTCTCTGTCTGTGTCTTAACAGACCTCTGAGAGGTAGACAGAGGGGGAATTGTAGATCTGCATGTCTTAATAGCAGTCTTTGAAGCTTCCTAAAACCATAGTTTAAACACTGCAGTACCGCTAGAATTATGTCTTAGTGAAGAACAGTGTCTGTAGGTTCGAGAAAGTTGCAGGGTAGGTTCGGAAAATTGCTTTATGCTGTGTGGAAGATCTTCTTTCTCAGTTGTTCATCTAATTCTCCTTCTTATCTCTTCCTCCTCCACGTCAGTCATGATCTCAGTGAGAGGTGATGCGGGAATCCTCCCTTTAACTCCATACCACGCTCAAAGTAACACACACATCAAAAGATACTCTTCCTGTGGTCCTTCTTCCCTCCCTCAACCCCCTCTCTCTCGCTCTCTCTCCATTCAATTCAAGGGGCTTGCTCTCTCCCTCTGTGTGTGTGTCTCTTTCGCTCTCCCTCTCTCTCAATTGACATTTAAATTAAAGGAACTTTATTGACATGGGAAACACATGTTTACATTGCCAAAGCAAGTGAAATAGAAGATAAACAAAAGTTAAATAAACAATAAAAAATGTTTTTTTCTTCCTCTCTCTCTCTCTCTCTCTCTCTCTCTCTCTCTCTCTTCCCTCATTCTCCACCTCCAGTCGTTTCCACTGACCCACAGCAGCTGCCTCTCTGTGGCTGTCACAGCGGAGCTTTTAATGAGGTGCTGCACTCCTCCACCCCCTCCTCATCATCATCCTGCCATTGCTCTTGTCCTCCCCTCTCTCTGCCCTTTCTCCTCTTTCTCAATGAAGAATGACTGCACAATGAGAGGGAGAGGTGATTCATGATGAAAACAACCAAGGTGTAAAGTTCCAAGTCTAATCCTGGCCATTCACAGGAACGCACACACTTGCATAGACACACAGACACAACGAACGAACACACACACACACACACACACACACACACACACACACACACACACACACACACACACACACACACACACACACACACACACACACACACACACAGAGAGAGAGGGAGAAAGAGAGTTAGGTACAGTAGAGACGAAGAGATCCTTAAATACGTACAGTATCAGTCAGTCCTTTCCTTCAATACGTTTTACAGATGAAAAATAAGTTTATATGTGTGTGTCATCATTGGTACTACTTTCTGTTACTACTTAAGTTTAGTAGATAACTTTAGTAGATCACATGGTTTTGTTTAGGTTCCTGCTTTCATTCTCCTCCCCACCTATTTCCCATTTCACTGTCTGTCTGTTTATGCAGACTGAACCCGTCTGCAGTCGACCTGACCCATCCTCTCCTCTCTGCGGCTGCTGCAGTAGTTCTATTTCCAGACCTCCTCTCCTCTCTGCGGCTGCTGCAGTAGTTCTATTTCCAGACCTCCTCTCCTCTCTGCGGCTGCTGCAGTAGTTCTATTTCCAGACCTCCTCTCCTCTCTGCTGCTGCTGCAGTAGTTCTATTTCCAGACCTCCTCTCCTCTCTACTGCTGCTGCAGTAGTTCTATTTCCAGACCTCCTCTCCTCTCTACTGCTGCTGCAGTAGTTTTATTTCCAGACCTCCTCTCCTCTCTGCTGCTGCAGTAGTTCTATTTCCAGACCTCCTCTCCTCTCTGCTGCTGCTGCAGTAGTTCTATTTCCAGACCTCCTCTCCTCTCTACTGCTGCTGCAGTAGTTCTATTTCCAGACCTCCTCTCCTCTCTGCTGCTGCAGTAGTTCTATTTCCAGACCTCCTCTCCTCTCTACTGCTGCTGCAGTAGTTCTATTTCCAGACCTCCTCTCCTCTCTGCTGCTGCAGTAGTTCTATTTCCAGACCTCCTCTCCTCTCTGCGGCTGTTGCAGTAGTTCTATTTCCAGACCTCCTCTCCTCTCTACTGCTGCTGCAGTAGTTTTATTTCCAGACCTCCTCTCCTCTCTGCGGCTGCTGCAGTAGTTCTATTTCCAGACCTCCTCTCCTCTCTGCTGCTGCAGTAGTTTTATTTCCAGACCTCCTCTCCTCTCTGCTGCTGCTGCAGTAGTTCTATTTCCAGACCTCCTCTCCTCTCTGCTGCTGCTGCAGTAGTTCTATTTCCAGACCTCCTCTCCTCTCCTCTCTGCGGCTGCTGCAGTAGTTCTATTTCCAGACCTCCTCTCCTCTCTGCTGCTGCTGCAGTAGTTCTATTTCCAGACCTCCTCTCCTCTCCTCTCTGCTGCTGCTGCAGTAGTTTTATTTCCAGACCTCCTCTCCTCTCTACTGTTGCTGCAGTAGTTCTATTTCCAGACCTCCTCTCCTCTCTGCGGCTGCTGCAGTAGTTCTATTTCCAGACCTCCTCTCCTCTCTGCGGCTGCTGCAGTAGTTCTATTTCCAGACCTCCTCCCCTCTCTGCGGCTGCTGCAGTAGTTCTATTTCCAGACCTCCTCCCCTCTCTGCGGCTGCTGCAGTAGTTCTATTTCCAGACCTCCTCCCCTCTCTGCGGCTGCTGCAGTAGTTCTATTTCCAGACCTCCTCTCCTCTCTGCTGCTGCAGTAGTTCTATTTCCAGACCTCCTCTCCTCTCTACTGCTGCTGCAGTAGTTCTATTTCCAGACCTCTTCTCTCTCTCTGCTGAAGCTCTCTACTGCAGCTGATGGTCAGATCAGAGGATCTCTGTCCATCTTCCTTGGCTGTAACCTCCTCCTCTATCCTCTATTGATCTATCTGACACAATACAAACCTTTTGTAAGGGTTGTCTGGCAATCCAGTCTGATTCCATGTTCACTCTCTCCTTCTCTCTTTCTGTAGTTCTGCTGCTGATGTCAGCCCCACTTGGTCATATCTCTAAAGACGATCCTCCATCCTGTTGTTTATTGATTCCCAGTTATTAGGACATTTTGTCAGGTTTGTCATTAAGTTACACTGTATCACAGATGGTATCTAGATCACTGTTCATTTCTGTTGGTTCTACTACATCAACAACATCCAACAAATGACATTTCCTCTAGTTTGAGGATTAATCTTTATATCTGAGGTCATTGTGTGCCTCTGTTGGTATTGTAGAGGCACGGTGCTTGTACCACCAGGATTGTGGGTTGGATTCCCATTAGAAAATATATGCATGCATGACTGTACGTCGCTTTAGATGAAAACATCTGTCGAATCATATATTGATATGTCAATGAGATTTGATGAGCTGGGCTTAGATGAGACTCCATACTGTACCTGAGACATTCTCTCTGATACATGATGAAGTCAAGGGCATTCTTAAAGAAGGTGTTGATGCTGGAACTCCTTCTTTAAAGGACCAAAGTCTCCACTGCTCTCCCCCAAAAATGATCTTCAGGTCCTTGGCAACACCCACTCAGACAAACAGAAAATGACCTTCAGGTCCTTGGCAACACCCACTCAGACAAACAGAAAATGATCTTCAGGTCCTTGGCAACACCCACTCAGACCAACAGAAAATGATCTTCAGGTCCTTGGCAACACCCACTCAGACAAACAGAAAATGATCTTCAGGTCCTTGGCAACACCCACTCAGACCAACAGAAAATGATCTTCAGGTCCTTGGCAACACCCACTCAGACAAACAGAAAATGATCTTCAGGTCCTTGGCAACACCCACTCAGACAAACAGAAAATGATCTTCAGGTCCTTGGCAACACCCGCTCAGACAAACAGAAAATGATCTTCAGGTCCTTGGCAACACCCACTCAGACAAACAGAAAATGATCTTCAGGTCCTTGGCAACACCCACTCAGACAAACAGAAAATGACTCCACAGAGCCAGGTTTTGTCAAGTGTTTTGTGGAGCCTGATGGATTAAATGCAGGGATCCCCCTCTTTGTAACGGTTTTCTTTAGGTGAAGTAGAGGCACACCTAAACGCAGCGTGATTATATTGATTCATGTTTAATAAACAAAGATAAACACGAACACTACAAAACAATAAACGTGGAAAACCAAAAACAGCCCTGTCTGGTGCAAAACACAGAGACAGGAACAATCACCCACAAACACACAGTGAAACCCAGGCTACCTAAATATGGTTCCCAATCAGAGACAATGACTAACACCTGCCTCTGATTGAGAACCATATCAGGCCAGACATAGAAATAGACAAACAAGACATCCAACCTAGAATGCCCACTCAGATCACACCCTGACCAACCAAAACATAGAAACATACAAAGCAAACTATGGTCAGGGTGTGACACTCTTCCTCTTTCCCTCCCTCCCTTCCTCCCTCTCTCCTTCGGCTCTTTCATCTTTCTCTACATCTCTCCTTGACACCTAAGGACAGATGTCAATGTTAGTGGGTAAATATAATTTGCTTGACAATGTCCTTTTGAGCAATGTCTTACACTCCTCCAGATATGAGATGTTTTTCTCTATCTCTCTTTCAATCCCTTCCCTCCCTTCTCTTCCGATATAGTATATCATTCCCTTGTGTGGGTGGAGGAGCAGGAAGTGGCAACGCTTCATATTTCACAAGAGCCCCTGCACCTAGTTGATGCAACACTGTCATGCACTAGTGACTTCTTGACAAACAATGACGGTATTAGTTGTAGTATAACGTCACATTAGAATGTTCTACATAACAGTCCAGAAACTGGGCTGATTCAGTGTTCAGGGGTTTAGAGACACATGTTTGTCACAGACTACAATGAAACTCTGGGACATTAAGGGGAATAATGAAGGAGTCAATAGTGATTCTCTATATGGGACATATCTAAATTAGCATCAGGGACATGAATTATGAGCTCATTAACTAAGCACAAAGGGACACATCCTCAAGTGGTTTTACACCCGAGTGTGTTAATAGAAAATAGAGCATTAGTCTTATTAACATTAGCATTTGTAATTTAAAAAACATATATAAAATGCATGGTAATTTGCATTAATGCATTCAATTCAATTACATGTCTTGTATAGCACAGATTGTTGTGCATCTTTCTGCATTGCATAGACTGACTTCTAACAGCTCTGTAGTGAGAACAAGCGTTCTTCCTTTGATGTGTCAGTTCATATATATATCTGAAGGCCTCAGGGTATTGTAGCATGGTGATGTTTGTATTCACACAACACTGGTATTGTTAACAGCCTTTTAACATGCTCCCGTTCTGCACTCCTGTCCTCTATTCACCATCATGTATTTGCTGTTATCTGATTTGACCAGATCTTTCAGTTTGCCCCTAATCACTGATCCAAAGTCAGATGTTTTTATATTCTATTGGTTCAGGTTGGATAGATGTCGTTAGGGGGAACTTGGAGTGAGCAGAGCAGTGTTTGGGTCCTCTCTCAAGGCAGCCATTTGTAGCTCTACTCTACACTATAAGGTCTTCTCCTCCACTCAGTGTCTATCTGTCTCTCTCAGCTCACAGAGCCAGAGAAGAAGATCTGTCATCCTCAGGGAGGTATATGGAGACTTACACAGACATGTCAGTCAGTCATCAGTCTGATAAAGTCCCGTCAACTGAGCCTCATCTCCTCTCTCTGTCATCACAACAACACCTGGCAGTCCTCCCCACTGGCACTGCAGCTCTCCATCAGAGGACAAGTTAACCATTGGAAAGTCTAACCTTTAGGAAATGTTAATGGTCCCTATTTTGAGTTAGAGGGCATGACAATCTGCCACATGGTCCATGTTGATTGGCAGCAGTGGACAATCTGGTCTGGTTGACTGCTAGTCGAGTGTCTGTAGTACAAGTGTAGCTCTATATAGTCTGTGTAGTGTACAAGTCTAACTCTGTATAGTCTGTGTAGTGTACAAGTGTAGCTCTATATAGTCTGTGTAGTGTACAAGTGTAGCTCTATATAGTCTGTGTAGTGTACAAGTCTAACTCTGTATAGTCTGTGTAGTGTACAAGTGTAGCTCTGTATAGTCTGTGTAGTGTACAAGTGTAGCTCTATATAGTCTGTGTAGTGTACAAGTGTAGCTCTATATAGTCTGTGTAGTGTACAAGTGTAGCTCTATATAGTCTGTGTAGTGTACAAGTGTAGCTCTATATAGTCTGTGTAGTGTACACGTGTAGCTCTATATAGTCTGTGTAGTGTACAAGTGTAGGTCTGTAGCAGGTATTCCCAAACTGGGGTACTGCCGTTGGGGGTACGACAAATAAAAATGTGATTCACATTTAAACAATTATTATCATTATTATTTTTATTTGACATTTTTGAACAATGTTTTTCTTCACATTTTCACAGTCCATTTATATTTTCCAACGGGGCTATACATTTGGATGAGTTTTTTTTCTCACGTGAGTAGCCTCGTTTCACTGCCCCCCCAAAAATGAAACTATCTAGTGTTCAGCAAAATAACAACACAATGTCAAATACAGGTATTCTGGTCAAATAATTAACATCCAGTCACATTAACCGTTACTCTCTTGTGGGAATTCCACTAACGGTCCGGTCCGTATGTAGCCAAACGTAGTTGCTGCTCATGTTGGTATCTGTACTGATGGTGCAAAAGCCATGACAGGGAGACAGGTATGCAATGCAGTTGCTCCCGACGCCACTTGGGTACACTGCAGCATCCACCGAGAGGCTGTCGCTGCCAAGGGAATGCCTAACAGCTTGAAAGACATTTTGGACACTACAGTGAAAATGGTTCACATTGTTAAAGCAAGGCTCCTGAACTCTCATGTATTTCCTGCACTATGCAATGATATGGGCAGCGACATGTAACGCTTTTACAACATACAGTCGTGCGCTGGTTATCAAGGGGCAAAATATTGACACGGTTTTTTTTAACTGAGAGATGAGCTCAAAGTTTTCTTTACTGACCATAGTTTTCACTTGTCTGACCGCTTGCATGATGACGAGTTTCTCACGCGACTGGGTGGTGTTTTTTCTCGCCTGAATGATCTGAATCTAGGATTACAGGGACTCTCCACAACTATATTCAATGTGCGGGACAAAATTGAGGCTATGATTAAGAAGTTGGAGCTCTTCTCTGTCTGCATTAACACACTGGTCTTTCCATTATAGTATGGTTTTTTTGTGTGCAAATGAACTCAAGCTTATGGACAATGTCAAATGTGATATAGTGAAGCACCTGGGTGAGTTGGAAGTGTAATTACGCAGGTACTTTCCCGAAATGGATGACACAAACAACCTGATTCGTTATCCCTTTCAAGCCCTGCCTCCAGTCCACTTACCGATATCTGAACAAGAGAGACTCATCGAAATTGCAACAAGCGGTTCTGTGAAAATTGAATTTCATCAGAAGCCACTGCCAGATTTCCAGCTAGGGCTGCCTTAGCAAACCATGCTATTAAGACACTGATGACCTTTGCAACCACGTACCTATGTGAGAGTGTATTCTCAGCCCTCACTAGCATGAAAACTAAATACAGGCACAGACTGTGTGTGGAAAATGATTTAAGACTGAAACTCTCTCCAATACAACCCGACATTGTTATGTGCATCCTTTCAAGCACACCCTTCTCATTAACCTCTCTAGGATATGTGGGCCGCTAGCATCCCATCTGGCCAACATCCAGTGAGATTGCAGCGCGCCAAATTCAAATACAGAAATGCTCATTATAAAAATTCAGAAAACAAAACATATTTTACATAGGTTTAAAGATTAACTTCTTATTAATCCAACCACGGTGTCAGATTTATAAAATGCTTTTCGGCGAAAGCATACCTAGCCCAGAACATACCTAGCCCAGAATATAGCCCAGTTGACAAATTATTACAAACAGTAACAAGCCAAGCAGAAGCATTACAAAACTCAGAAATAGAGATACAATTAATCCCTTACCTTTGATGATCTTCATATGGTGGCACTCAGAAGGCATTCATTTACTCAATAAATGTTCATTTTGTTCGATAAAGTCTCTTTATATCCAAAAACCTCAGTTTTGTTCACGCGTTTTCTTCAGTAATCCACAGGCTCAAACGCAGTCAAAACAGGCAGACAAAAAAAATCCAAATTGTATTCGTAAAGTTCATAGAAACATGTCAAACGATGTTTATATTCAATCCTCAGGTTGTTTTTAGCCTAAATGATCTATAATATTTCAACCGTACAATAAAGTTGTCAATATAAAAGGTAAACAAGAAATGCACTCTCTCGGGATTGCCCATTAAAAAGCTCTGCGACACGGTAGGGTCCACTCATTCCGACTGGTCTTACTCCCTCAATTATAGGAATGCAAGCCTGAAACAATTTCTAAAGACTGTTGACATCTAGTGGAAGGCATAGGAACTGGAAATGGAGTCCTAAGTCAATGGATACTGTCATGACATTGAATAGAAAACTACAAAACCATTAAAAAAATACTTCCTGGATGGATTTTTTGCCTGCCAAATAAGTTCTGTTATACTCACAGACACTATTTTAACAGTTTTGGAAACTTAAGAGTGTTTCCTATCCACATCTACCAGTTATATGCATATCATATCTTCTGGGCCAGAGTAGCAGGCCATTTAATTTGGGTATGCTTTTCATCCAAAATTCCGAATGCTGCCCCCTACCCTAGAGAGGTATTCACAATTTTCTATGAACAAATAAGGTTTTATATGTAAGATGGTTAAATAAAGAGCAACATTATTGATTATTATTATATTATTATTTGTTCCCTGGTCCTATAAGTGCTCTTTGTCACATTCCACAAGCCGGGTTGTGACAAACACTCATTGTTATGTTTAATAAATGTATAGAATAGTGTGTGAGTGGCGGGCTTACAACGATGGCTAAAAACAACATTTGAGAGTACGCTGACCTTGGTGCTAGAGGGGTACGCAGCTGGAGATTGAATGTTTGAAGGGGTACAGGACTATAAAAAGTTTGGGAACCACTGGTCTATAGAATCTCCTTATTGACTGACAGTAGAGTGTAGGCCTTATACAGAAAGTGGATCTGCCCTTGTTGACTGATAGTGAAATATTGTATGGAGGTTGACCTGTCTGTGTTGACTGAGTATTGGTCAATATGTTGAGTATTGGTCAATATGTCCCTGTTGACCAGCAGTAGAGGACTCTTTCTGTGGACGTGTCCTAAATGTCCTAGATGTCTGGCCAGTCTGTCTTGTTTCTGTTTGGTCTGGTGACATGTGATGTGGCAGTGACACTCCAGAGCACATCTCCCCCAACAGCCACTTGACAGTCAGCCATGATGTCATATGGCCATGTTACACAGCCATCACAGTCAGTCACATGCTCAGAGTGTCAAAGAAAGCATATTGTCATCACTCTGAATGGACAACCTTGGCCTTCTATTCGGTCAACAGAAAAGGACCGTCATTAATTGATTTTACACAGACCTTTGTGCTTGTGAGTGTTGCCTTTGCATTAACACTGTCTCTATTTGAAGTATTGGTAGCTTTATTGATAACACCACCAGGGTGACACCACCAAGTTGGACCAATGAAACCTTTAAAATAGGTAGTTGACCTCCAAGTGTTATCTGTTGTCATGGGAAACAGCCTATCAGAGTTGCCCTAGCATTGATTCCTGCATGGAGATTGATGGACAGATAGAAGAGTGGTTGGGAGCAGAATTCATCCTTCATGACATCATTGTCAAGGAGAATAAGCCAAACAAAAAGTAATCTCTATCTCCTCTCCTGTAATGAATCTGCAAAGCCTTTGTTATCAAGAGGTACAGGTGTGGAGCTGTTACGAGAATTATGTTCTCAATGTTCATAAACCCAATTCAATTGACTACTCAGCCTGAAACACATAATTTGTAAGAAACTGGTTGAAATGAATCCGATGGAGGCCCAGCTACGGTAGTCAGAAGGTTTATTTACAAGAGCGCTGGTCTGTTGTACAAGACAACCATTTTATACTGGCTTCTCACGCACACACATTCACACAAACGTACGCACACACATTCACGCTAACAAATGCACACACATTCACACAAACGTACGCACACACATTCACGCTAACAAATGCACACACATTTGCACACAAACAGTAGGCATGCATAAACTGTCCTGCTACCCAGCCGACAAAGATTAGGGACCGTGAGAATCACTCTCTGTTCTTTCCCAAATCTCTCAGTGGCCCCTAGCCAAGGTCGGCACCGAATTCTGCTCAGACATTCTGTTTTTAAGACACTATAAAGACATAAACATTAGTTATATTATTTTAACCTAATTCTGACTAGAACTACACATTTATTGATTATAATTTTATACATTCGAATCAATTCCATACAATTATATGGTTTCATGGTGGAATATTCTAATCATTCAATTAACAGATAAATCCCTTAACAGGAGCGTTCCAGGCATGTCTGCTCCTTCCTCTGGTCATGTAGCTCTAAGTGCTGTGTGTAATAGCTGTTAGCTGGGAGGGTAAAACACACAGAGCGGCAGCAGCCTTTTCTTCAACTGGAAATAGACCCAATGAGTAAAAAGTTCTCAAGAGGGTGTTGACATTGTTGGGAGACAGGGTGTCTGGGAGTTTATTTGATTAAACTGGCCTGTACCTGTTTCCCTTGTAATAGTATTGTAATAGTATCCCATCACCAGCGGTTACCATGACAGTAGAGCTGGAGCTGTCTGGAGAGAGGGAGGGAGAGGCGGGGCCAGATAAGAGAGGCGTGAGGTCTCTTAGTTGTTGACATTTCCTCACAGCAGCTCCCTCGGTTGTAATTGGCGGTTGGAGATAAGATCCCTGTGTTCTAATTGGCTGCTGATAAGAGCCTGGCAGCAGCAGCATCAGCAGTTCAGATAATGATAATGGGACACCAGTGGAGGGAGGAAGAGATTAAAGCCCCTCAGAGCTAGACTCTACTATCTGTCTACTGGACTACTTTGTTCTGGCTGCTCTGCTTCCTACAGTCACTGGACCACTTTGACACAGGACATTGGAACTCTGTGATACTGGGATATATTGTACTTGGTGACTGGGCCACTACGCCACTGGGAGGGTGCTGTAGGAGTGTTATCACTCTAGCTAGCTTCAGAGAACCTCTGCTCAGCAGACTGTGGTAAAACCAAAGGACATTGTTCAGGGCTGGTTTTACAGCAGCAGAGACTAACTGTATTGTGCTGGTTAGGCCCCCTTTAACCACGTGCATCAGATTTGATTAATATCTGAACAAAGGTTTTCTGCTTTTGATATTGAATCTCAAGCTGCAGGACTTTTTCTCCCTCTCTACTGTAACTGCAGCTACACACAGTGTTATTATGCCCTGAAGAGACTCCTCCACAGTGAAATCAGAGTGTGCATGTCCAAGCATGAGGTGAATGGGTAATGTGTTCATCTGTCTCCAGCTAGTACTGTGGTCTCCTGTTACTGGATAATGGTGCACGTAACACTCATTAGCTACACTGTTAGAAAAAAAAGTGCTTTCTAGAACCTAAAAGGGTTCTTCGGCTGTCCTCATTAATCAACCTTTTTGTCTCCAGGTAGACTATCTTTGGTTCCAGGTAGAACCTTTTTACATGGAACCCAAAATGTGATGTTCTACTGCCAGACCTTTAATAAAAACAAAGCATCAGAGAGCATCAGCCTTCTCTTCAGCACTGGTCTGTTGTTCTGACAGGAACCGCAAGAAAAGAAAAACAGATGAAAGAAAATCTTGTGCTTGTTTTTTGAGATGGGTGTCAAGTACTCCCTGAAGTGCACAGGGAGCCATGATTAAATAGGCTGAATGGAACTAAATACCAAATACTGTCGAATCATCTTTATCCTAGCAAGAACCTCTAGTTCAGAAGTCTGGTTTTGTGTTTTTCATCTCCTTCTAGCCTTTGACAGGTAGAGGTTATGGTTTGTGATCTCCTCAGAAAGTGGACATCTTGGTTTGGGGATCTCCTCCTTTCTTCTCCTCCTGGGACACATAAAGGATGTTAGGACTGTCAGTGAGAGGGAGTGTTTTCTCAGGCTTTCAGAGCTGCCACCTGGGAGTCATGTGTTGAGTTTTTGAGAGAAAAGTCTTTCTTTGTCCAATGGAACATAATACTGCATACTTCATGGTTTTTTATTCAGCCCTCTTTTTTGAGCTCCTGATACGTTTGGGACCAGATTTTATAACATTTAGCATAGCCTTCCTCTGCAGGCGATTTCCCAAAGAAACGAAGATGTCTGTATTAATCTGGAAGTCTATTTTCCTCTATCTGTGTACTGAACAAACATATCTACATAGATAATCTCTATATATGCGGTGATAAAATGTAGCTACACATGCAAACAGCAAAAAGCTTGCACTTTCTTAGTAACTTAATCCCCCTTTGGCTTGATACAAACCCCTTCATATTCTCTGTGTGAAATTCATGTTTGACTTACCTGTTGAATGGTTTTGATAAAGAACCTCTGTTTCTGTTTAATAAACCTTATTAAAAGACGCCCCCTCCTGAAGAGATTGAAACACCTGGAGTTATTAATAAAAAAATTCACACACACTCATTGTTGGCTCTCAATGGGATTTGCTGTAGTAACATGCTGGAATGTATTGATAACTGCCTCAATTTTCTGTGGTAATCCTTCATGCGGGAAACAAGGAAATGAAACCCACTTTGCTGAAATGGAAGTGCTTGGCACATTTGGGAGTGATAAGCGTTGCCAACGGAAACCAAATGTAGGCAACATGGTGGAGCCAGGTGATTACATTTGTTGGGTGTGTAGCTGAGACAAGGAAGGACAATATTAAGGGAAGTCATAATATACATATCACTTAAATGTAAATGTAAAGTCATATCACTTGATTATCCCTGCATGGTAGTAAATGGTAGTAAATGTAAGGTCATATAACTTGATTATCCCTGCATGGTAGTAAATGTAAGGTGATGGTATTGGATTGACAGCTGAGTTAAATGTATCTTAGGTGTTATAGAGTGAAAAACAAGGAGGGAAGAGGAACAACATGAAACACAAATGAGGAGGAATGCAAAATGAGAGGCTAGATTGAGCTGTCAAACGGAGATTATGTAATTAGATTTATAATCATTGGTTTAATTCTTTTCCAGGGTTTCAAATAGATTTCAGGCCAGACTTGAAAGTCTAATGGCCAGGCATTCCCTCTTCAAAGCCTCTCCACTGTGTTGTAATTAAGGTCTGTTAATCAAGTTGTTTTGATTAATGAAAGTTAATGTGGGTGAGAGAGAGCAGAGAAAAGAGGAGGCGGTAGAGCAAACCGCTATCTGGGAGGGAACTAGCAGCTCAGCCCACACCTCTCTCATTTTTACATTAATGACCTATTAACCAGTCATCTGTCAGTGTTGATTCAGATGCAGTGAGCTGAGATAGACAACAAAGATGGAGACAAGGAGCACTCATATCTATCTTCCTGTGTGTGTGTGTGTGTGTGTGTGTGTGTGTGTGTGTGTGTGTGTGTGTGTGTGTGTGTGTGTGTGTGTGTGTGTGTGTGTGTCTGAGTGTGTCTGAGTGTGTCTGAGTGTGTCTGAGTGTGTCTGAGTGTGTCTGAGTGTGTATGTGTGGTCTGTTTCTGTATCTGTGTGAATGCCTGTACATGTGTGCTTAGTCCTGTGTGTGTGTGTGTGTGTGTTACGCCCTGGCCTTAGTATTCTGTGTTTTCTTTATTATGTTGGTTAGGCCAGGGTGTGACATGGGTGATTTATGTGTCTTGTTTTGTCTAGGAGTTTTGTAGTCAATGGGGTAGTGTTCAGTTGAGTGTTCTAGGTAAGTCTATGGTTGCCTGGAGTGGTTCTCAGAGGCAGGTGTTTATCGTTGTCTCTGATTGGGAACCATATTTAGGCAGCCATATTCTTTAGGTATCTTGTGGGTGATTGTCCTTAGTGTCGTTGTTCCTATCTCTTTGTTTATTTACATAAGTATTGTTCTAGTATATGTTCTTCGTCTTATTAAAGAAGATGTATTCATTTCAGGTCGAAGGTAGGATAGGAGGGAGAGTTTTTCCATTCTAAAAATCAGATTTTTATCAGATTTTTCATTTTTTGTTTCTATTGGCTTCTGTGTAAAAGAGAGCTTTTTTTGTGAAGATGGCACAGAAAAATCCCCACATAGGGGTACCTGGGATTGGTCTGGTTAATACCGTGAATGTACAATCCGCATGTGAAGGATGAAGAAGTGAGGGCCTTTCTGGGGAGGTACATATGGACAATGTCTCCTCAGCGAGGTACCTCAGGGACTCCCTGGGTTTCTGGAACGGGAGAAGAGGTTTACAGGCGTTACTCAGGGAGTCCCCGAAGAGTGTGGATGGCTACCTCCATCCTCCGGCGATGTTCTCCCTGGGGGCTGACAGGGGGACGCTGTATTATTCCCATCAGCCCCCCCGTTTTTGCAGGCGCTGTATGGCCTATGGACATATCCTGGCCTCGTGCAACGCCATGAAGTGTCGTTTCTGTGGATCCGGAGGGCACGAGGCCAAGGATTGTGACGAGCCCAAGGCTTGCCACGGGTGTGGCTCGAAGGCACACCTGTGGCGTGACTGCCCGGCTCGTCACAGGTCATACGCGTCTGCAGCTGGGGGAGGAGCGGGGGATGGGGGGAGTAAAGAAAGGGCGCATGCGGGTTGTACGGATGGCACAGGGGAAAGAACGGCACGGGAAGCAGAGGAGAAGAAGGAAGAGGTAAAAAGAAAGAGGAGGAAGAAGAGGAAAAGAAAAAGAAGAAAGAAGAACGGGAAGGAGCGGAGAAGAGGGAGAGTGGGACACTGGGGCGAAATGGAGTGGAGGAGGGAACGGTGACGGTGACGGGGACTGAGGGAGGGGTGGAGGTGGGAGGGGAGGAGGTGGGAGGGGGGGAGTGGGGGAACTGCCTGCCGGACTTCCTAGAGGTTGAGACGAGGGAGTTGGTGGAGGAGTTAGCGGGGAAGGGAAGTTGTGTCTCCCCGCTACCTCTTTCACCAAAAAAGAAGGGGAAGAAGAGGGGAAGTCGGGCAGGGAGTGAGAGGGAGGGGGGGGTGGGGGGGGGGGGGCTAAGAGATCGGCAGGGGGGGAGTACATTGGCCTCCCTGTTTGCCTCAGCCCCTTACAAATCCTAGGGGGGGATGACTCCAGTGAGGGGTCTGTGGGCGGTGTGTTAGAGGGATCTCAACTCCTGTTTGGGGAGATGGGATCCCCTACGTTCAGCCCCGAGGCAGATAGGGAGGGGGGTTTGGAGGGTGGGGGAGAGGAACCCAGGATGCAGGCCACTCGACCGAACACACTGCCTGCATCCTGGGTTAGAGGAATGGAGGAGGACGGGGGGGCGTCAGGTGAGGTGGAGACGTCCCCGCCGGTGGAGATGGACCAGGGGAGCATCGGGTGAGTCTCCTGGTTTTCTTTCTTTTGGGGTTTTATTTGTTGAGGGTTTGTTTTTGTTATTAATTATTAAATGGTTTTGTTTATTAAATTGTTTAGTTTAAATGTAAGGGGTTGAGGGATAATGTTAAAAGGAGGAGGGCGGTTTTTGTTTTTAGAGGGTGTGGGGTTTGATTTCTGTTTTTTTACAGGAGGTTCACCTGAGGGATGGTGGGGATGTGTGTAGATTTAGGAGGGAGTGGGATAAGGGGGAATCTTTTTGGGGCATAGGAGGGGTGCACTCAACAGGAGTAGGGATTTTGTGTGGGAATAGAGAGGTTAAGGTAGAGAGCACTTTTGTTATAATGCAGGGTAGAGTATTGGGGACAGATGTAAAGTATAGAGAAGCTAGATATAGGTTAGTGGTAGTGTATGGGCCACAGGTGGCGGCAGACAGGAGGGAGATGGTGGACTGTCTGGCGCCCCTGTGTGTTACAAATAGGCACTTGGTGATAGGTGGGGATTTTAACATAGATTTAGGGTTGGGAGGGGATAGCAGTGCAGGCGCTATCACCGGGCTAATGGCTTGCCATGGTCTGGTTGATGGCGGCCTGCACACTACTCCGACAATGGCCGGTCCTACATGGCGCAACTCCAGGGGGGTTGCGAGGAGGCTCGACTATTTTTTTGTATCCAGGTCTTTGGGTCAGTTGTCTGGGCGGCTGGTGCCTGTTTTCTTCACGGATCACGATGGGGTGTTCCTGCAGGTGGGGTCGCCAGTCTGCCTCTTCGGTAGGGGGTACTGGAAGTTAGATCGGGATATACTGGAGGAGCAGGCTTTCGTTGACGCATTTTTTGTTTCTTTCGGAGGCTTGACGGCCTCCGGTCTATGTGCGAGGGGGTGTTAGAGTGGTGGGATTTAGTTAAGGTGAGAATTAGAGCTTTTATAATAGGATATTGTAAAGAAAAAAAGGGAGGAAAGGAGGGAGGTGGATCATATCCAAAGGTTAATTGAACTCGAGTACGAGGCAGGCAACCTCGGCGGGTCAATTGACTGGGAGAGATTCGCAGCCCTAAAGGCGCAGCTCAGGGAGCTGCAGGAGCAGAAGGCTCGAGCTTTCCTGGAGCGGGCGCATAGTGGCTTTCTAGAACATAATGAGACTTGTTCCGCTATGTTCTTTAAGTCGGTTAGGGCCAGGCAGAGTAGGAAGGTAATGCATGGCGTTAGGGAAGAAAATGGCAGTATAGTAAGTAAACCAAAGGAAATGGTCAGGGTGACAACTGATCATTTCCGAAGTTTATTTAAGGAAAAGGAAATAGATGTAGAGCAGGGAAATGTGTTTTTAGAACACTTGTCCCGGCGGTTGCCGGAGGACATTAGAGACGTGATGGAGGCCCAGATCTCACTAGAAGAGGTTGAGAGCGCTCTTTGGAGGATGGGAAAAGGGAAGGTGCCTGGGATGGATGGGCTGCCGGCTGAGTTTTACATCAAGTTTTGGGGTATACTTGGACCAGTGGTTCTCGAAGTCTTGAAGGCCATCCTTGAGACGGGGGTCCCGGGGGGATCAATGGCTGTTGGTGTGCTGTCACTTCTTTATAAGAAGGGGGAAGTAACTGACCTTGGCAACTGGCGGCCGTTGACCATGCTGTGCGTAGATTACAAGATTCTTGCAAAGGTTTTAGCAGACCGGTTGCGCACAGCCCTTCCCTACGTCGTCCACGAGGATCAGACGTGCGGGGTAGAGGGCCGTTCTATAAGATGGAACCTACAGTTGATCAGGGACTCCATCGCCTGGGTTGAAGATAGAGGGCTGCCTTTAATGGTAGCAGCGCTAGATCAGGCGAAAGCCTTTGATCGCGTGAATAGATCTTTTCTATTCAGGGTGTTAGGTAGATTAGGTTTTGGGGAGAAGTACATAGGATGGATCCGTACATTATATGTCGGAGCGGGGTGCCGAGTTAGTGTAAATAGTCACTTAGGTGACGTTTTTGACCTCGAGTCTGGGGTCAGGCAGGGATGCCCACTCTCGGCTCTCCTCTTCGTTCTGTACATGGAGCCTCTGGGGGCTGCCATTAGGGCAGACACAGGGGTGGAGGGCTTGTTGATCCCTGGGAGCAGTGGGCTGCGTGTTAAGATGACGCAGTACGCCGACGACACTTCCTTGCTGTTGTGCAAGGACTCGTGCCTGACAAGGTCTCTTGCCATCAGTGGGGATTTCACCCAAGCGTCTGGGGCGGTTCTGAATCATGCAAAGTCTTCCGTTAAGTATTTCGGAAGATGGCGCGGTAGGACGGATGTGCCCGGGGGGTTATCTCTCTGTGAGGGGGCCCTGAGGATTCTCGGGGTCCATTTTGAGACCTCTGGCTCAGCGACGCTGAACTGGAACATGGGTATCGCAGTGGTACAGAAGAAGCTAGCAATGTGGAAGGCTAGGTATTTGTCTTTTATTGGCAAGGTCCTGGTACTAAAGGTGGATGTATTGCCATCTCTTTTGTATTTGGCATACATCTACCCATTGCCGACTTGTCTGAGAAGGTCTCTAGTGAGGCTTGTGTTTCAGTTCATGTGGGGTGGCAGGTACGAGTGGGTCGCCAGGGCGCGCATGCTCTGTCCCATCGGGGAGGGAGGTAGGGGGGTACCACATCTCCCCCTCAAGCTGGACGCGATTTTTGTTTCTTTCTTGTTGACGGAGCTTGCTCATCCGGTTATACACCCGTCCGGTTACTTCCTGCGGGTGTTCTTCTCGTATCAGGCGAGAAGCGTAATGGTGTGGTCTAACGCGGGTCCTCGGGCGGAACAGCTGCCGTGGCACTTTGGCCATGCGGCCAAATGGCTGCGTGCGCACCCCGAGGTTGAAGTTGCCCGAGTAGGTTTAGACCACAGGCACCTGTGCGAGGAGGTCAGGCAGGCAGGGAGTCCTGTGCCTGTAGCGGGCATCTCGTCAGTGGTCTGGGAGGGAGTGCAGGCGCGGGGCCTGGACAACAGGCTCAAGGACCTGAATTGGTTGAGCCTCCACAAGTGCTTGCCGGTATGTTCCATCATGTACCGGCATAGTTTGTCGCGATCCCCCACCTGTCCAAGATCTGCTTGTGGCAGGGAGGAGACTGTGCGCCATGCCTTCTGGGACTGTGCCTTTGCCGGACTAGTATGGGCTAGGGCACGGGTGTTGCTAGGTTAGGAGTGACTTTGTGTTGACATGGGCTAGGCTAGAGAGAGGTGTAGGGAGAGTGAGGGGAACGGATAGGGACAGGTTTCTGCTCTGGCTTCTCATGAGTCTCTTTAAAAGGGGACTGTGGGAAGCCAGGCAGAATTTAGTCAAGACAGGGAGAGATTGGGGGTGGAAGGGATAGTGAGGAGGGTGGAAGGTGATTGAGGGGGAGGATGAAGAGGGAGGAGAGGAAGTGGGGGCAGCATGCGGCACGGGAGAGGTGGAAGGGGGGATTAGGGATGGGAGTGTTAGAGTGAGATTTGTAAGGGGATAGATTAGGGAAGGGGAGATAGGGAAAGGGTTAGGTATTGGTTAGGTATGACGGGGAGGGACGATGCTCCCCTGAGGTTTGTTTTTGTTTGATGTTTTTGTAAATAGAATTAATTAAGAATGAATGAGAATTATGATTTTGTAAAGTATGAATGGTATAGATGGTAATAAATTATTTAAAAAAATATATATATATTGTGGGTGATTGTTCCTGTCTCTGTGTTTTGCACCAGTTAGGACTGTTTTGGTTTTTCCACAGTTTCTTATTTTGTATAGTGTTCACGTTTTTCATCTTTCATTAAAGATGTTTACAGTGCCTTGCGAAAGTATCCGGCCCCCTTGAACTTTGCGACCTTTTGCCACATTTCAGGCTTCAAATATAAAGATATAAAACTGTATTTTTTTGTGAAGAATCAACAACAAGTGGGACACAATCATGAAGTGGAACGACATTTATTGGATAATTCAAACTTTTTTAACAAATCAAAAACTGAAAAATTGGGCGTGCAAAATTATTCAGCCCCTTTACTTTCAGTGCAAACTCTCTCCAGAAGTTCAGTGAGGATCTCTGAATGATCCAATGTTGACCTAAATGACTAATGATGATAAATACAATCCACCTGTTTGTAATCAAGTCTCCGTATAAATGCACCTGCACTGTGATAGTCTCAGAGGTCCGTTAAAAGCGCAGAGAGCATCATGAAGAACATGGAACACACCAGGCAGGTCCGAGATACTGTTGTGAAGAAGTTTAAAGCCGGATTTGGATACAAAAAGATTTCCCAAGCTTTAAACATCCCAAGGAGCACTGTGCAAGCGATAATATTGAAATGGAAGGAGTATCAGACCACTGCAAATCTACCAAGACCTGGCCGTCCCTCTAAACGTTTAGCTCATACAAGGAGAAGACTGATCAGAGATGCAGCCAAGAGGCCCATGATCACTCTGGATGAACTGCAGAGATCTACAGCTGAGGTGGGAGACTCTGTCCATAGGACAACAATCAGTCGTATATTGCACAAATCTAGCCTTTATGGAAGAGTGGCAAGAAGAAAGCCATTTCTTAAAGATATCCATAAAAAGTGTCATTTAAAGTTTGCCACAAGCCACCTGGGAGACACACCAAACATGTGGAAGAAGGTGCTCTGGTCAGATGAAACCAAAATGGAACTTTTTGGCAACAATGCAAAACGTTATGTTTGGCGTAAAAGCAACACAGCACATCACCCTGAACACACCATCCCCACTGTCAAACATGGTGGTGGCAGCATCATGGTTTGGGCCTGCTTTTCTTCAGCAGGGACAGGGAAGATGGTTAAAATTGATGGGAAGATGGATGGAGCCAAATACAGGACCATTCTGGAAGAAAACCTGATGGAGTCTGCAAAAGACCTGAGATGATCCAAAACATAAAGCAAAATCTACAATGGAATGGTTCAAAAATAAACATATCCAGGTGTTAGAATGGCCAAGTCAAAGTCCAGACCTGAATCCAATCGAGAATCTGTGGAAAGAACTGAAAACTGCTGTTCACAAATGCTCTCCATCCAACCTCACTGAGCTCGAGCTGTTTTGCATGGAGGAATGGGAAAAAAATTCAGTCTCTCGATGTGCAAAACTGATAGAGACATACCCCAAGCGACTTACAGCTGTAATCGCAGCAAAAGGTGGCGCTACAAAGTATTAACTTAAGGGGGCTGAATAATTTTGCACGCCCAATTTTTCAGTTTTTGATTTGTTAAAAAAGTTTGAAATATCCAATAAATGTCGTTCCACTTCATGATTGTGTCCCACTTGTTGTTGATTCTTCACAAAAAAATACAGTTTTATATCTTTATGTTTGAAGCCTGAAATGTGGCAAAAGGTCGCAAAGTTCAAGGGGGCCGAATACTTTCGCAAGGCACTGTATAAATAACCACCCTGCATTTTGGTCCTCCTCTCCTTCCCAGGAAGAAAACCGTTAGTGTGTGTGTGTCAGTCCATGCATGTATGTTCTTTTTTCAATGAGATGGTTTTATTGATGTGAATGTGAGTTTTATTGATGTGAATGTGAGTTTTATTGATCTCAATGTGGGATGGTTTTATTGATGTGAATGTGGGATGATTTTATTGATGTGAGGGGGATGGTTTTATTGATGTGAGGGGGATGGTTTTATTGATGTGAATGTGGGATGGTTTTATTGAAGTGAATGTGGGATATTTTTATTGATGTTAATGTGGGATATTTTTATTGATGTTAATGTGGGATGGTTTTATTGATGTTAGTGGGATGGTTTTATTGATGTGAATGTGGGATGGTTTTATTGAAGTGAATGTGGGATATTTTTATTGATGTTAATGTGGGATATTTTTATTGATGTTAATGTGGGATGGTTTTATTGATGTTAATGTGGGATGGTTTTATTGATGTGAATGTGGGATTATTGATCTGAATGTAGGATGGTTTTATTGATGTGAATGTGGGATGATTTTATTGATGTGAGGCGGATGGTTTTATTGATGTAATGTGGGATGGTTTTATTGATGTGATGTGGGATGGTTTTATTGATGTGATGTGGGATGGTTATATTGACGTTAATGTGGGATGGTTATATTGACGTTAATGGGGGATGGTTATATTGACGTTAATGTGGGATGGTTATATTGACGTTAATGTGGGATGGTTTTATTGATGTGACTGTGGGATGGTTTTATTGATGTTAATGTGGGATATTTTTATTGATGTTAATGTGGGATTATTGATCTGAATGTAGGATGGTTTTATTGACGTGAATGTGGGATGGTATTATTGACGTGAATGTGGGATGGTTATATTGACGTTAATGTGGGATGGTTTTATTGATGTTAATGTTGGATGTTTTTTTTGATGTGAATGTGGGATGGTTTTGTTGATGTGAATGTGGGATGGTTTTGTTGATGTGAATGTGGGATGGTTTTATTGATGTGATGAGGGATGGTTTTATTGATGTGAATGTGGGATGGTTTTGTTGATGTGAATGTGGGATGGTTTTGTTGATGTGAATGTGGGATGGTTTTGTTGATGTGAATGTGGGATGGTTTTGTTGATGTGAATGTGGGATGGTTTTATTGATGTGATGTGGGATGGTTTTATTGATGTGATGTGGGATGGTTTTGTTGATGTGAATGTGGGATGGCTTTATTGACGTTAATGTGGGATGGCTTTATTGATGTGAATGTGGGATGGCTTTATTGATGTGTAGATATTGTGCTATTGACTGTACGTTTGTTTATTCCATGGGTAACTCGTGTGGTTGTTTGTGTCGCAATGCTTTGCTTTGTCTTGGCCAGGTCGCAGTTGTAAATGAGAACTTGTTATCAACTGGCCTACCTGGTTAAATAAATGTGAAATAAAAAATGTATGGAGCTAATGAGAACTTGAGCACTGATTAGTCACCTTCAGGAACCTGTTCAAAGCTTTTAATCTCCCATACTGGTCATCTCTCTCGACCTCTAGCCCTCTCGCCCGCTCTCTCTCTCGACCTCTAGCCCTCTCGCCCGCTCTCTCTCTCAACCTCTCGCCCTCTCTCTCTCTCACCCTCTAGCTCTCTCCCAAGTCCTTAGCTTAGTGATGTGCTTTGAGGGCACTATAGTGTTGAGCGCTGAGCTGTAGTCAATGAATAGCATTCTCACGTAGGTGTTCATTTTGTCCAGGTGGGAAAGGGCAGTGTGGCATACAATAGAGATTGCATCATATGTTAGGGCGGTATGCAAATTGGAGCGGGACTAGGGTTTCTGGGATAATGGTTGTGATGTGAGCCAAGGTAGATTTACTTTTTGCCTGAGATATATGGATAGGTAAAGAGTTCCATTAAGCTATGGCTCTATATAAAACTGTATATTTACGGCGATTTGTCCTTGGCTTGGTTTGTCTTAGCTGCCCTGAATTTGCCTGTTTGTTTTGGTGGTTATGCTTGTTGCTAGTATGTACTAACTGGCCTGAAAAATACTGTTTAAAAAAAAATATATAGCATTCCTAATGAAAATCAGAAGACTGGATAGTAATTTGTTTTTAGCGTGAAGCCATGAGATTCTGATGCATTTGAATAATATTCATACGGAGAGAGCAATGAAGAGCTAATCTGGCAGCCCTGTTTTGAGCTTTAAAAAAATAAATCTTTCTTTGCTGCAGATGACCATATAACTGGACAGTACTCTAAGTGTGAAAGGACCATTGATTGAATCACCTGATTTAGTGTGCTAGATGTTACATACTCTGAACATTTTCTTGTAACAGCAATTCCCTTACCCAACTTAACAATATTAACGATGTGTTCTGACCATGATAAAGCTGCTTCCAACATGACGCCTAGAAGCTTAGTTTTTTTCACTTGTCTACATGAGTTCTTTTCATCGACAAATTCAATTCGGGATCATCAGCAAGCATATACACTACCATTCAAAAGTTTGGGGTCAGTTAGAAATGTCCTTGTTTTCCATGAAAACATACATGAATTGAGTTGCGAAATTAATGGGAAATATAGTCAAGACGTTGACAAGGTTATAAATAATGATTTTTAATTGAAATAATAATTGTGTCCTTCAAACTTTGCTTCCGTCCTCCATTTGCAGTAATTACTGCCTTGCAGACCTTTGGCATTTTAGTTGTCTGAAGAGATGTCATCCCAAGCTTCCTGAAGCACCTCCCACAAGTTCGATTGGCTTGATTGGCAATTCTTACGTACCATACGGTCAAGCTGCTCCCACAACCGTTCAATAAGGTTGTGATCCGGTGACTGTGCTGGCCACTCCATTATAGACAGAATACCAGCTGACTGCTTCTTCCCTAAACATGTATTGCATAGTTTGGAGCTGTGCTTTGGGTCATTGTCCTGTTGTAGGAGGAAATTAGGTCCAATTAAGCGCCGTCCACAGGGTATCGCGTTGCAAAATGGAGTGAAGATCCCTATTACCCTGTGCAAATCTCCCACTTTACCAACACCAAAGCACCCCCAGACCATCACATTGCCTCCACCATGCTTGACAGATGGCGTCAGGCACTCCTCCAGCATCTTTTAATTTTTTATGTGTCTCACGAATGTTCTTCTTTGTGATCCGAACAACACCTCAAACACTTTTTTCCAATCTTCCTCTGTCCAGTGTCTGTGTTCTTTTTCCCATCTTAATCTTTTATTTTATTGGCCAGTCTGAGATATGGCTTTTTCTTTGCAACTCTGCCTAGAAGGCCATAATCCCGGAGTCACCTCTTCACTGTTGACGTTCAGACTGGTGTTTTGTGGGTATTATTTAATGAAGCTGCCAGTTGAGGACTTGTGAGGCATCTTTTTCTCAAACTAGACACTCTAATGTACTTGTCCTCTTGCTCAGTTGTGCACCAGGGCCTCCCACTCCTCTTTCAATTCTGGTTAGACAGTTTGCGCTGTTCTGTTAAGGGAGTAGTACACAGCGTTGTATGAGATCTTCAGTTTCTTGACAATTTCTCGCATGGAATAACCGTCATTTCTTAGAACAAGAATAGACTGACGAGTTTCAGAAGAAAGGACTTTGTGTCACGCCCTGATTTGTTCCACCTGTCCTTGTGATTTCCTCCACCCCTCCACGTGTCGCTGATTTTCCCCAGTGTATTTGTATTTATCCCTGTGTTTCCTGTCTCCCTGTGCCATTTAGTCTTGTATGTTTGTTTTTCCAAGTCAACCAGAGTTTTTTCCGTTCTCCTGCTTTTTGATATTCTCCTTTTCCTAGTCCTCACAGTTTTGACCCTTGCCTGTTTCTGGACTCCATACCTGCCTGCCTTGATGACGAACCTCTGCCATTCTGTACCTCCTGGACTCTGATCTGGTTTTGACCTTTTCCTGTCCACGACCATTCTCTTGCCTACTCCTTTTGGGTTAATAAACACTCCATCCACCACACTCCGACTCCAACCATCTGCCTCCTGTGTCTGCATTTGGGTCTTGCCTTGTGTCATGATACTTTGTTTCTGGCCATTTTGAGCCTGCAATCGAACCCACAAATGCTGATGCTCCAGATACTCAACTAGTCTAAAGAAATCCAGTTGTATTGGTTCTTTAATCAGCACAACAGTTTTCAGCTGTGCTAACATAATTGCAAAATGTTTTTTTAATGATCAATTAGCGTTTTTAAAATGATAAACTTGGATTAGCTAACACAACGTGCCATTGGAACACAGGAGTGATGGTTGCTGATAATGGGCCTCTGTACACCGATGCAGATATTCCATAACAAATCAGCCGTTTCCAGCTACAATAGTCATTTACAACATTAACAATGTCTATACTTGTCACGTTCGTTTGTAGAATTAATATCGGACCAAGGCGTAGTGTATGTTGAGTTCCACATAATTTTAATGAATAAAGTGAAACTTAGCAATGACAAAAACAAATAAACAAATAAACTAACAACGAACCGTGACAACAGAGATGTTATGTGCACTAACTCAAAACATAAATGTTCAAACAATATCCCATAACCCACAGGTGGAAAAATGCAACTTAAGTATGATCCCAATTAGAGACAACGATTACCAGTTGCCTCTAATTGAGAATCATACACAAACCCCAACATAGAATATAAACCTAGAACCCCACATAGAAATAATAAACTAGACTAAAAACCATAGTCACGCCCTGACCTACTCTACCATAGAAAATACAGGCTGAACACTGTGCCTGGACTGGACCTAGATGCCGAGGAGGGCTCCTGCCTTGGTGCTGGACTGGACGCCGTGTTTGGACTGGACATCGGCGCAGGGGAAAGCTCCCCCCATGGAGCAAGACTGGTCGCTGTACCTGGACTTGGCACCAACGCCGAAGAAGACTCTGGCCTTGGAGCTGGACTGGACGCCGTGCTTAGACTGGGCATCGGCGCAGGGGAAGGCTCCGGCCATGGAGCTGGAGGTTCCGGACTGTGGACCGTCTCAGGAGGTTCCGGACCGTGGACCATCTCAGGAGGTTCCGGACCGTGGACCGTCTCGGGAGGTTCCGGACCGTCTCGGGAGGTTCCGGACCGGGGACCGTCGTTGGTAGCTCTGGACTGGAGGCGCACTGGAGGCCTGATGCGTGGGGCCAGCACAGGTGACCCCGGACTGGTGTCACTTGAGGGAGAATGCGAGGAGCTGGCACAGGACGTACTGGGCTGTGAAGGCGCACTGGAGACCTGGTGCGTATAGCTGCTCGCATTCTCCCTCAAGTGCGCTTTCCCACACAGGTGCGTCCTGTGCCTGCTCCTCGCACTCTCCTTGAAGTGCGTGTTCCCAGTCAGGTATGTCCTGTGCCTGCTCCCCGCACTCGCCCTGAAGTGCGTTTCACCAGTCCGGGGACACCTGTGCTGGCCCCACGCATCAGGCCTCCAGTGCGCATCCCCAGTCCAGAGCTACCGATGACGGTCCCCGGTCCGGAACCTCCCAAGACGGTCCGGAACCTCCCGAGACGGTCCACGGTCCGGAACCTCCCGCGGCGGTCCACAGTCCGGAACCTCCAATGGTCCACGGTCTGGAACCTCCAGCTCCATGGCCAGAGCCTTCCTCTGCGCCGATGTCCAGTCCATTTAACATGCTGGTAGAAATTAGGTAAAAAATATTTCAGTTTCCCCGCATTAAAGTCCCGGCCACTAGGAGCCTCTGGATAAGCGTTTTCCTGTTTGCATATGGCCTCATACAGCTATTTGAGTGCGGACTTAGTGCCAGCATCGGTTTGTGGTGGTAAATAGACAGCTACGACAAAATATAGATAAACTCTCTTCGTACGTATATAGTGTGGTCTACAGCTTATCATGGGATACTCTACCTCAGGCGAGCAACACCTTGAGACTTCCTTATTATTAGATTTTGTGCACCAGCTGTTGTTTTCAAATATACACAGACCGCCACCCATCGTCTTTACCGGAGGCGGCTGGTCTATCCAGCTCCATGGCCGGAGTAATTGCTGTCCTGATATCCAGAAGCTCTTTTCGGTCATAAGAGATGGTGGCAGAAACATTATGAACAAAATAAGTTACAAATAATGCGGAACAAACTCACACAATAGCACAATTGGTTTAGAGTCTCAAAAACGGCAGCCATCTCCTCTGGTGCCATTCAACCCAACACTAAACTCATTATTAGAGCCAGTCAGAGGGGAGAGAAGTCCATTATTAGAGCCAGTCAGAGGGGAGAGAACTCAATTATTAGAGCCAGTTAGAGGGGAGAGAGGGGAGAGAACTCCATTATTAGAGCCAGTTAGAGGGGAGAGAACTCCATTATCAGAGCCTGTCAGAGGGGAGAGAACTCTGTTATTAGAGCCAGTCAGAGGGGAGAGAACTACATTATTAGAGCCAGTCAGAGGGGAGAGAACTCCATTATTAGAGCCAGTTAGAGGGGAGAGAACTCCATTATTAGAGCCAGTTAGAGGGGAGAGAACTCCATTATCAGAGCCTGTCAGAGGGGAGAGAACTCTGTTATTAGAGCCAGTCAGAGGGGAGAGAACTACATTATTAGAGCCAGTCAGAGGGGAGAGAACTACATTATTAGAGCCAGTCAGAGGGGAGAGAACTACATTATTAGAGCCAGTCAGAGGGGCGAGAACTACATTATTAGAGCCAGTCAGAGGGGAGAGAACTACATTATTAGAGCCAGTCAGAGGGGAGAGAACTACATTATTAGAGCCAGTCAGAGAGAGAACTATGTTATTAGAGCCAGTCAGAGGGGAGAGAACTACATTATTAGAGCCAGTCAGAGGGGAGAGAACTATGTTATTAGAGCCAGTCACAGGGGAGAGAACTACATTATTAGAGCCAGTCAGAGGGGATAGAACTATGTTATTAGAGCCTGTCAGAGGGGAGAGAACTACATTATTAGAGCCAGTCAGAGGGGAGAGAACTACATTATTAGAGCCAGTCAGAGGGGAGAGAACTATGTTATTAGAGCCAGTCACAGGGGAGAGAACTACATTATTAGAGCCAGTCAGAGGGGAGAGAACTACATTATTAGAGCCTGTCAGAGGGGAGAGAACTATGTTATTAGAGCCAGTCAGAGGGGAGAGAACTACATTATTAGAGCCAGTCAGAGGGGAGAGAACTACATTATTAGAGCCAGTCAGAGGAGAGAGAACTACATTATTAGAGCCAGTCAGAGGGGAGAGAACTACATTATTAAAGCCAGTCAGAGGAGAGAGAACTACATTATTAGAGCCAGTCAGAGGGGAGAGAACTACATTATTAGAGCCAGTCAGAGGGGAGAGAACTACATTATTAGAGCCAGTCAGAGGGGAGAGAACTACATTATTAGAGCCAGTCAGAGGGGAGAGAACTACATTATGAGAGCCAGTCAGAGGGGAGAGAACTACATTATTAGAGCCAGTCAGAGGGGAGAGAACTACATTATTAGAGCCTGTCAGAGGGGAGAGAACTATGTTATTAGAGCCAGTCAGAGGGGAGAGAACTACATTAGTAGAGCCAGTCAGAGGGAGAGAACTACATTATTAGAGCCAGTCAGAGGGGAGAGAACTACATTATTAGAGCCGGTCAGAGGGGAGAGAACTACATTATTAGAGCCTGTCAGAGGGGAGAGAACTACATTATTAGAGCCAGTCAGAGGGGAGAGAACTCTGTTATTAGAGCCAGTCAGAGGGGAGAGAACTACATTATTAGAGCCAGTCAGAGGGGAGAGAACTACATTATTAGAGCCAGTCAGAGGGGAGAGAACTACATTATTAGAGCCAGTCAGAGGGGAGAGAACTACATTATTAGAGCCAGTCAGAGGGGAGAGAACTACATTATTAGAGCCTGTCAGAGGGGAGAGAACTACATTATTAGAGCCAGTCAGAGGGGAGAGAACTACATTATTAGAGCCTGTCAGAGGGGAGAGAACTACATTATTAGAGCCAGTCAGAGGGGAGAGAACTACATTATTAGAGCCAGTCAGGGGAGAGAACTACATTATTAGAGCCTGTCAGAGGGGAGAGAACTACATTATTAGAGCCAGTCAGAGGGGAGAGAACTACATTATTAGAGCCAGTCAGAGGGGAGAGAACTACATTATTAGAGCCAGTCAGAGGGGAGAGAACTACATTATTAGAGCCAGTCAGAGGGGAGAGAACTACATTATTAGAGCCAGTCAGAGGGGAGAGAACTACATTATTAGAGCCAGTCAGAGGGGAGAGAACTACATTATTAGAGCCAGTCAGAGGGAGAGAACTACATTATTAGAGCCAGTCAGAGGGGAGAGAACTACATTATTAGAGCCTGTCAGAGGGGAGAGAACTACATTATTAGAGCCAGTCAGAGGGGAGAGAACTACATTATTAGAGCCAGTCAGAGGGGAGAGAACTACATTATTAGAGCCAGTCAGAGGGGAGAGAACTACATTATTAGAGCCAGTCAGAGGGGAGAGAACTACATTATTAGAGCCAGTCAGAGGGGAGAGAACTACATTATTAGAGCCAGTCAGAGGGGAGAGAACTACATTATTAGAGCCAGTCAGAGGGGAGAGAACTACATTATTAGAGCCAGTCAGAGAGAGAACTATGTTATTAGAGCCAGTCAGAGAGAGAACTATGTTATTAGAGCCAGTCAGAGAGAGAACTACATTATTAGAGCCAGTCAGAGAGAGAACTACATTATTAGAGCCAGTCAGAGAGAGAACTATGTTATTAGAGCCAGTCAGAGAGAGAACTACATTATTAGAGCCAGTCAGAGAGAGAACTACATTATTAGAGCCAGTCAGAGGGGAGAGAACTACATTATTAGAGCCAGTCAGAGAGAGAACTACATTATTAGAGCCAGTCATAGAGAGAACTATGTTATTAGAGCCAGTCAGAGAGAGAACTACATTATTAGAGCCAGTCAGAGGGGAGAGAACTACATTATTAGAGCCAGTCAGAGAGAGAACTATGTTATTAGAGCCAGTCAGAGGGGAGAGAACTACATTATTAGAGCCAGTCAGAGGGGAGAGAACTACTGGCCTTCAGCAGAGATTCCATATTTCCTGTGAAACCAGAAACTCTTGACTTTCAGACAATCAGAAATATTAGGCTATTTCTTGCCTCTGAATCAAATCCTTTGAATTGGGGGATGGCTTTCAATGGTTCTATATTGTGCCGATCACATCCTTGCTCTACCAGTGGCAAAGAGAATCTCACCTTGTCTGTACTGGACTCTGTACTTTGAGCCTCAATCTATTTTCTCTGGCAGATACATGCCCATCACGTCCATTTGGGAAACACACACACACAAGGACGATGACATACTAGTAAACTACTAAGAGTTCTGGAGATGGCTGCAGATCAATAGAACAACAACCCATTTCTCATTCTGAACTAGTCCATTTCCAGAGTCATGTATTTTCCTCTTCAAAGTGCACAGACATTTTTATTGATAACCTTTACTAATCCTGCCACCACAGATAATGTTAGCCTTGCTACTAATGCTATTTTCCCCTGTCATAACCACTAGACCATTAAAGATGGCAGCATGTCCTCTTCATTATGGTCATACTGACTCCATATCACAGACTCACATCAATGAATAGCTGTAACACATGGACAGTGAGGTTGTATTCTATTGTTTCTATTTCTCACTACAGATACTCAGATTTTCAACATTGTTTGATATTAATGTGTTCATTTAAAGGTTACATTTCTTTGTTTTGCCACAACTTTCCATTGATTTCAATGGAACACTTCCACATTCAAACATCATGACCACAGCATGAATTAGGTCCTTCCTCTGCTGTGGCCAACATGCTGCTGTATCATTAGGATCAATGGCACAATCAAGGTGTCTGAGAGTTGTCTCTCATGAATGTAATCGTCCTGCTTTTAACTGTCCATAATGTCTCGTTGATGGTTTGTTTTATAAATGGTGATTGGATTTAATTCATGACAGAGACCAAACACCTTTGCTGACAAGGACCATCAGGGCTATTATGTACAAAGTGCAGGCATTTGATTTGATTAGAACCGGTAACCTCATATTATATTTCCTAGCATTTTGTTCTGTGTTACTGTTGGGGAGCAGCTCTCTCCATTTCTCTCTCGCTCTCATTCGCTCTCTCTCGTGCTCTCTGTGTGTTATCTGTGTAATCAGTGTTTCTGTCTGTCACATCCCTCTCTGGTAAATAGAGGTGAAAACCCTCCTCCAGGAATGGCTGCTCCGCTCTAGTGACACAACACGAGTGCTCCTGTTCCACACATCTAAAAATGGATCCTGATAAGAGGATAGAAACGGAGGTTGTTTACCAAAAAGCACTGTCCTGTGAAGTCCACGTCAAAAATAATTAATAGACAAAAATCACAGCCTCTGGCTGAGGTGGTTTTCTCTTCATCTTCAAGGTTGTCTAAGAGAAGAAATCAGGCCTGGGTGATTTTACAGTAATGTGGTGTTTTTCACTAGCTGCATGTCCCCAGATACCTCAGCCTATCTCCTCTCCGAGTGTCATCATCCTCCGAAAATCTCTCCTCTCTGCCGGTAGAGTTCTAGACTTGAGAGCGTGATACACACTGAAGAAACACTCACCTATGAGGGGTGAAGAATGTCAGGAAAGACACGCTGGACAACACTGAAACACCAAGACCACATCAGAGAATAGAGATTCCTCTCCAGTGTATTATGCTATTGCAACTCATTCTGATGAAACCAATTGTCTTCAATGTTATGCTGAGTAGATGGCATTTCACTCCTCTCCTACCAAAGCAGTGAGTCTGGAATCCTTTCTTTCTTCAGAGTTTAATCACACAGCTCTTCAAAAGGGCTCTGTTAGTTTAAAACGAAATGCTGATCTCATTCAAGCTACTGTATCATAATGAAAGCTAATCAGGTTAGTCAGGCAGTTAGCCTGTGCACATACAGTAATCAGCTGGACTGCATGACAATGCAGTTTTGATTTGTGCTCATTGCTCATGTCAACATCATTATGCCGTCAGAGTTCATACCTGCATCATTTGTCTGGTTTGGTGAACAAATATGTGTGGATGATTCATTCAGCTCAGAGGTCAAACAAATGTAGAAGCAGAGTGATGTTGGATTTTTGTACGGATAAAAATAATCTCTGATATGCCTGAAAAACCAACAAGTGACTCGCCTCTGCTGGCATTAAATGTGAATTAAAGGCTTTATCATTTTAATCAACTGTCTTGAAAATAGCTGGATACAAATGTTTATTGCAGTTGGAGTCTGATGATGCTACTGTAGCCTGGCTTCCAACCCTAGTGGAGAGGTGAACTAATCTAACAATAGGGACCTTCGTTTGATAAGGAAGATGGGGGACACCCTCTGAAAACCCCTTGAGGCTTGAACACACCGTAAAGACTGGTCAACAGTTAGCCACTGTTGTCTTTTGGTCGTCATGTGTCTGGGCCTTTAGTTTGCTGAGGAAGAGAGATGGGGGAGACCCTTGATGAGGGAGAGAGATGGGGGAGACCCTTGATGAGGGAGAGAGATGGGGAGACCCTTGATGAGGGGGAGAGATGGGGAGACCCTTGATGAGGGAGAGAGATGGGGAGACCATTGATGAGGGAGAGCGATGGGGAGACCCTTGATGAAGGAGAGAGATGGGGAGAGAGATGGGGAGACCCTTGATAAGGGAGAGAGATGGGGAGACCCTTGATGAGGGAGAGAGATGGGGAGACCATTGATGAGGGAGAGCGATGGGGGAGACCCTTGATGAAGGAGAGAGATGGGGAGACCCTTGATGAGGGAGAGAGAGATGGGGGAGAGAGAGATGGTGGAGACCCTTGATGGGGGAGACCCTTGATGAGGAGAGAGATGGGGAGACCCTTGATGAGGGAGAGATAGATGGGGAGACCATTGATGAGGGAGAGAGATGGAAACCCTTGATGGGGAGAGAGAGATGGGGAGACCCTTGATGAGGGAGAGAGATAGGGGAGACCCTTGATGAGGGAGAGAGATGGGGGAGACCCTTGGTGAGGGAGAGAGATGGGGGAGACCCTTTCCATTCTGAAAGCTTCTTGGCAGGATCAGGCTGAGGGATTCTCCAAAGCTCCAACTTATGAAATAGAAAAAAGTAATGTAGCCAATTCCTTACTTGGAATCAATACTCTCCACTGTTTAGTGTTCATCTAGTTGTGCTGGTGTTGGATTCAGGTGGAGGGAATCTCTGACACAAACAGAAGACAGGGCAGAAACACATTGATCTGCATCCACTAGATTAAGGTTAAACAGACATCCATCCACTCCAACAAAGCTATTTCACCATGCAATTTATTCTCCCTGGTGAGGGTTTTTCACGCATAAGGATGGCATGGCATCACTAATCTTAGCATTGTGTTTGAATGAAAATGGCCGCCTCTTCTTCCTCCTATATTGTGATTCATGCTGTGAGTGTAAGGACCCAGAACTCATATTCAAAGGAAATCACAGACATCTAATGTCTTTGGTGTTTTTCCTTTTGATATACAGACCTACAAATTAATAGTTTTTCCTTTGATATAAGGATATGAATAGGTTATCAATTAAATGAAACTCCTTCATCTCACACTGCAATTTTCTATTCAGGGAGTCCATTCATGTCCAATAATCCTTGGCTCATGTAATTATTGTAATTATTAGGTTTTTGTTCACAACCACAAACAACCATTATGCAACATTTTCTTTATAATAATGGATGAGGGTCAGGTAGAGGCTGCTTGCAATTTTCTACATAGTTGCACCAACCATTTCCTCCTCCCTCCTTTTCACTCACCCCCGACTCTCTCTCCCTCTCTCTTTCTCTCTATTCTTCCATTCTCTCCATCAGTTAGTCCTGAGTGCAGACTTCCTTCCCTGTCGGTATGTGACCATGATTGTGTTCCAGGAGGCCTTTCTTTGTAAAAAGGTTGCAATTGGCCTGTTAGCTTTTAAAACAGTCATATCCGTTGTAAACTAAATGTCCCTGAGCTTCTCTTGGCCTGCTGGGAGGCCTCCAGCCAATGGGCCTTAAAACTGATTCATTTCCATCAGCACCTTGGGGGAGCCTTTACTGCAGCTCAAGGACCAGTAGGGCTGGACTTGCGTCACAGAGACCAGGGGCAGTATCATTCCTTTGGCCAACGGAAATGTGGATGTTTGCAGCTCTGGTTGTTAAACAAAATATTCACCAACCAAAACAGCTTTATTTTTAATCAGAACCCTGGAAAGCCTTCACCAGGGGAAGACTGGCCATTTGGCATTTCACACAAATGTTTTATTTGTATTTTTTTATTTCACCTTTATTTAACCAGGTAGGCTAGTTAAAGAACAAGTTCTATTTGCAACTGCGACCTGGCCAAGATAAAGCAAAGCAGTCCGACATATAAAACCACACAGAGTTACACATGGAATAAACAAACATACAATCAATAATACAGTAGAAAAGTCTATATACAGCATGTGCAAATGATGTAGGATAAGGGAGGTAAGACAATAAATAGGCCATGGTAACAAAGTAATTGCAATATAGCATTTAATCACTGGAATGGTAGAATGTGCAGAAGATGAATGTGCAAGTAGAGATACTGGGATGCAAAGGAACAAGATAAATAAGTAAATACAGTATGGGAATGAGGTAGATTGGATGGGATATTTACAGATGGGCTATGTACAGGTGCAGTGATCTGTAAGCTGCTCTGACAGCTGGTGCTTAAAGCTAGTGAGGGAGGTAAGAGTCTCCAGCTTTAGTGATTTTTGCAGTTCGTTCCAGTCATTGGCAGCAGAGAACTGGAAGGAGAGGCAGCCAAAGGAAGAATTGGCTTTGGGGGTGACCAGTGAGATATACCTGCTGGAGCGCATGCTACGGGTGGGTGCTGCTATGGTGACCAGTGAGCTGAGATAAGGCGGGGCTTTACCTAGCAAAGACGTGTAGATTACCTGGAGCCAGTGGGTTTGGCAACGAGAATGAAGCGAGGGCCAGCCAACGAGAGCGTACAGGTCGCAGTGGTGGGTAGTATATGGGGCTTTGGTGACAACAGATGGCAATGTGATAGACTGCATCCAATTTGTTGAGAAGAGTGTTGGAGGCTATTTTGTAAATTACATCGCCGAAGTCAAGGATCGGTAGGATGGTCAGTTTTACGGGGGTATGTTTAGCAGCATGAGGGAAGGATACTTTGTTGCGAAATGGGAAGCCGATTCTAGATTTAATTTTGGATTGGAGATGTTTATTGTGAGTCTGGGAGAGTTTCGGTTGAAGAGCATGCATTTAGTTTTACTTGCATTTAAGAGCAGTTGGAGGCCATGGAAGGAGAGTTGTATGGCATTGAAGCTCGTCTGGAGGTTAGTTAACACAGTGTCCAAAGAAGGGCCGGAGGTATAGAGAATGGTGTCGTCTGCGTAGAGGTAGATCAGAGAATCACCAGCAGCAAGAGCGACGTCATTGAGGTATACAGAGAAGAGAGTCGGCCCGAGAACTGAACCCTGAGACACCCCATAGACTGCCAGAGGTCCAGACAACAGGCAATCATTTGAGAAACCAAGGCTGTTCAGTTTGCCAATGAGAATGTGGTGAATGACAGAGTCGAGAGCTTTAGCCAGGTCGATGAATACGGCTGCACAGTAATGTCTCTTATCAATGGCGATTATGATATCGTTTAGGACCTTGCGCGCGGCTGAGGTGCACCCATGACCAGCTCTGAAACCAGATTGCATAGCGGAGAAGGTACGGTGGGATTCGAAATTGTCAGTAATATGTTTGTTAACTTGGCTTTCGAAGAGAAAGGCAGGGTAGAATAGATTTAGTTCTGTAGCAGTTTGGGTCTAGATTGTCTCCCCCTTTGAAGTGGGGGATGTCCGCGGCAGCTTTCCAATCTATGGGATCTCAGACGTTACAAAAGGGAGGTTGAACAGGCTACAATTTGCAACAATTTTGGCAGATCAGTTTAGAAAGAAAGGGTCCAGATTGTCTAGCCCAGCTGATTTGTAGGGGTCCAGATTTTGCAGCTCTTTCAGAACATCAGCTATCTGGATTTGGGTGAAGGGGAAGTGGGGGAGGCTTGGGCGAGTTGCTGTGAGGGGTGGAGGGCTGTTAATCAGGGTATGGGTAGCGAGGTGGAATGCATGGCCAGCCGTAGAAAAGTGCTTTTTGAAATTCTCAATTATCGTGGATGTATCGGTGGTGACAGGCTTTCCTAGCCTCAGTGCAGTGGGCAGCTGGGAGGAGGTGCTCTTATTCTCCTTGGACTTTAGAGTGTCCCAGAACATTTTAGAGTTTGTGCTACAGGATGCAAATTTCTGTTTGAAAAATCTAGCCTTAGCTTTCCTAACTGCCTGTGTATATTGGTTCCTAACTTCCCTGAAAAGTTTTATATCACGGGGGCTGTTCGATGCTAATGCAGAACGCCACAGGATGTTTTTGTGCTGGTCAAGGGCAGTCAGGTCTGGAGAGAACCAAGGGCCATATCTGTTCCTGGTTCTACATTTTTTGAATGGGGCATGCTTATTTAAGATGTTGAGGAAGGCACTTTTAAAGAATAACCAGGCATCCTCTACTGATGGGATGAGGTCAATATCCTTCCAGGATACCTGGGTTAGGTCGATTAGAAAGGCTTGCTCGCTGAAGTGTTTTAAGGAGCTTTTGACAGTGATGAGGGGTAGTCATTTGACCGCAGACCCATTACGGATGCAGGCAATGAGGCAGTGATCATTGAGATCTTGGCTGAAGACAGCAGAGGTGTATTTGGAGGGCAAATTGGTTAGGATGATATCTATGAGGGTGCCCGTGTTTACGGATTTGAGGTTGTATCTGGTGGGTTCATTGATAATTTGTGTGTGATTGAGGGATTCAAGCTTAGATTGTAGGATGGCTGGGGTGTTAAAACCTCTTAAGGCTATGGCCTACTTTTTTGAACATTCTGTTAAAAATCGTGCAACATTTCAACGTCCTGCTACTCATGCCAGGATTATAGTATATGCATATGATTAGTATATGTGGATAGAAAACACTCTGAAGTTTCTAAAACTGGTTAAATCACGGCTGTGACTATAACAGAACGTGTGTTTCGTGGAAAAGCCCAAGGAAAACTGATCACCAAAAAGGGAAAAAAATATCAATGCGCCAGTTGCATGTATTGTCTATGGCACAGCAAAATAGATGGCTCCCAGCTTACAAGTCCTACAGCTTCCACACAATGTCGCCAGTCTTGTCAATTGCCTGGAGGTTGTTCCTTGGTCAAACGAAGAAGAGACACCCCATATCATCCGGTCCACGACAAGATGTTTTGGAAGAGAGATTTTCGACCATGATTTGAAGACGTGGAGCTATTGAATACACATCGCAATACACAATACACATACACAATTTGATAGATTATTAACATTTACTAAAGTTGGATTACAAAAGTATTTTGAAGTGTTTTGTGAAAGTTTATAGGCAACTGTGTTTTTTTTAATTTCATAAAAAAAATGACGATTTAATGCAATAGTGATGTTTATGGGACATTTTGAAACTGTGTTTTATATTTTTTTTCTGGATCACACAGTTTTTTCATATTTCGGGGTGTTGCATGCTATCAGATAATAGCTTCTCATGGATATGAAAAGCATTTTAAAAATTTGGGTATATATGGACCTTGCATGTGTGTTTTAATGAATGTTTGAGTTTTAACGGAAATTTGCATTTGCATTTCCTGATGGCTGGGTGGGACGCAGACGTCTCAGGTGGCGCTAAGAGGTTTTAAGCATGTCCCAGTTTAGGTCACCTGGCAGCACGAGCTCAGAAGAAAGATGGGGGGCAATCAATTCACATATGGTGTCAAGGGCACAGCTGGGGGCAGAGGGTGGTCTATAGTAAGCGGCAACGGTGAGAGACTTGTTTCTGGAAAGGTGGATTTTTAAAAGTAAAAGCTCAAATTGTTTGGGTACAGACCTGGATAGTAAGACAGCACTCTGCAGGCTATCTCTGCAGTAGATTGCAGCACCGCCCCCCTTGGCAGTTTTATTTTGTCGGAAAATGTTATAGTTAGGGATGGAAATTTCAGGGTTTTTGGTGGTCTACTGAAGTGCCAGGATTCAGACATGGCTAGCACATCCGGTTTGGTAGAGTGTGCTAAAGCTTTGAATAAAACAAACTTGAGGAGTCTTCTAATGTTAATATGCATGAAACCAAGGCTTTTACGTTTACAGAAGTCAACAAATGAGAGCACCTGGGGAGTAGGAGTGGAGCTAGGCACTTCAGGGCCTGGATTAACCTCTACATCACCAGAAGAACAGAGGAGGAGTAGGATAAGGGTACGGCTAAATGCTATCAAGACTGGTCGTCTAGTGCGTTCAGAGCAGAGAGGAGGATTCTCGGGGCGATAGAATAAATTGAAGGCATAATGTACAGACAGTGGTATGGTAGGATGTGAGTACATTGGAGGTAAACCTATGCATTGAGTAATGATGAGAGAGATATTGTCTCTAGAGACGTTTAAACCAGGTGATGTCACCGCATATGTGGGAGGTGGAACTAAATTATAGGTTAAGGCATATTGAGCAGGACTAGAGGCTCTACAGTGAAATAAGACAATACTCACTAACCAGGACAGTAATGGACAAGGGGCAGGGCTACCAAGCTAGCAGACCGGGGCTAGCAAGCTAGCAGAAGGGCCTTAGAGGGACGTCTCGATGGAGGAAAATCTGTTTTAGCCTCCGGGTGCGGTGACGTCGATAGACCAGTCGTGATGGATTAGTAGGGTTCCCGAGTAGCAGAGGGGTCCAAGTCCAATTGGAAAAATAGGTATAGTGGCTGGATCTATACAGCTAACAGTCCAATATGCTCTAGACAGCTAGCGGGCCGCGTCTAGCAGCTAGCGGGCTGCGGATAGCGGATGGGCATTCAGGGGACGTCGCGATGTAGAGGCCAGTTGAGCACCCCCTCGAGCAGATTAGGTCGTAGTCCAGTCGAAAAGGATCGGCGGGGTTCCATGCCCCGTATCGGCAGTGGAAGGGGTCCAGGTATTGTAGCCCAGGAGTTGCTGATGGGCCTCTTTAGCTAGCCTGGGAGAAAGGGCCTAGCATGGGCTAGCTCCAGGCTAATTGGGGCTTGCTTCGGGACCGACGTTAGCCAGAAGTCACTCGGATAGCAGCTAGCTAGCTGCTATGATCCAGGTGAAAATATCCAGAGCTTGCAGTAGGAATCCGGGGATATGGAGAGAAAATAGGTCCGGTATGCTCTGGTTTGAGTTGCGTTGTACGAACTGGCAAGAGCTTTCCGAGCTAAAGGTTAGCTGATGACCGCTAGCAGTGGTTAGCTGACTACTAGCTAGTAGCTAGCGAGCTGGCTAGCTTCTGTTGGGGGATTCCGGATTCGAGGTGAACAAAAATAAGTTTATAAAAAAAGTAACAGATCCGCACCCCATTGGGTGAGGTGGGTTGCAGGAGAGTGTTTTGAAGTTGATGTTTAGAAAAAATATATAAAAAGATATATACATGGGACACGACAAGACGAAGGAAAAAGACGTCTGACTACTACGCAATCTTGTATTTTGAATCCAAATACCAGATGGGCTGGTCAATTTTTAGCCTAGTGTGCCTCGTGTTTTTTTTGGGCGCAAAATGATCATTATCTGACTAATAATGGGGGCCTCAAGGCAAACATGGGCTGGGTAGGGTCATCAAGGGAAAAAATGGGCCTGGGGGGTCAGTGTTACATCTACTGTTACAAATGATAAGTAGGTGAAGTGGGTCCCTATTGACTAGATGCTTCGAGACTGCCTTGAGAATGTGCATCCATTGATTTGATTTTCAACTAATTTGAGTGAATTGAATTGAATCTTGAAATGGACCTTACACCAATCCCTGTCATATAATTGGTTGTTAAATTATATGAGACACCAGTAAAATGGTAAAACAGATTTGAATCTTGAACACACATATTCAGCACTCCCCATGATGGCAGGTGATTATTTTTACTGGCTCAAGTTTCTCAGGCAGCTATGTGTGTATGTGTGCACGTGTGTGTGTGTGCGTGTTTGTGTGTGTGCGTTTGTGTGTGTGCGAGCGTGTGTACGTTTGTGTGTGTGCGAGCGTGTGTGCATGTGTGTGTGCGTTTGTGTGTGTGCGAGCGTGTGTACGTTTGTGTTGTGTGTGTGCGAGCGTGTGTGCATGTGTGTGTGTGTGCGAGCAGCGTGTGTGTGTGTGTGTGCGAGCGTGTGTACGTTTGTGTGTGTGTGTGTGTGTGCATGTTGTGTGTGTGCAAGTGTTTGTGTGTGAGCGTGTGTGCGAGTGTGTGTGTGTGTGTGTGTGTGTGTGTGTGTGTGTGTGTGTGTGTGTGCGAGCATGTGTGTGCGTGCGTGTGTGCGTTTGTGTGTGTGCGAGCATGTGTGTGCGTGTGTGTGTACGTGCGTGTGTGTGCTAGTGTTGATCTTTCCACTGCTGATTTCTATTCAGACACACTCTCTCTGCTCTGTGTGGATGTGATTGAGTGGAAGGGAGCTGAGGGGAGCCATGCCAGAGCTCTGCCCTCAAGGTCACTCTATGAAGCTCTAAATCCCAGGAGGCCAGTGCCCAGGGAGGGAGGGAGGGATGAATGGATGGATGGAGGGAACTAGTGAGAGGCACTTCCTCCACGACATCTTATCATTACAGGGCATGAGGGTTACCTTGACCTCGACCAGCACTTTAACTCTCTCTCAAAGCCTTCAACCCTTAGATAACTATCAACCTGATAAGATCAGAACTCCTAAGACAACCCAGGCCTCCTGTAATGAGCTAAACAGTATGGATGCATCGGGATCCTTTGAGAGACAATGGCTCTTTCATGGGAATTGGGAACCTGGCATATGTCACTGAACACTAGGGATATATCACTGAACACTGGTGATACAGTGGGGCAAAAAGTATTTAGTCAGCCACCAATTGTGCAAGTTCTCCCACTTAAAAAGATGAGAGAGGCCTGTAATTTTCATCATAGGTACACTTCAACTATGACAGACAAAATGAGAAGAAAAAACCCCAGAAAATCACATTGTAGGATTTTTAATGAATGTATTTGCAAATGATGGTGGAAAATAAGTATTTGGTCAATAACAAAAGTTTATCCCCAATAATTTGTTATATACCCTTTGTTGGCAATGACAGCGGTCAAACGTTTTCTGTAAGTCTTCACGCACCTGCCCTCCGGTGGCAGCTCCCCACACCAGGCTGTCTCTCTGTCTCCTCCCTACAGGTGCTCCTGCCTGTCCAGCGCTGCCAGAGCCTTCCTCCTGTCCGGCGCGACCGGAGTCTCCCGCCTGTCCGGCGCGGCCGGAGTCTCCCGCCTGTCCGGCGCGGCCGGAGTCTCCCACCTGTCCGGCGCGGCCGGAGTCTCCCGCGGCCGGAGTCTCCCGGAGTCATCCTTCACTCCGGCGCTGCCGGACATAGACTGACCACCCCAACTCACGCCCTGACCATGTTAAAACAAAGACAAAACAAAGGAACTAAGGTCAGAACGTGACAGTACCCCCCTACAAAGGTGCGGACTGCGGCCACAAAACCTGAACCTATATGGGAGGGTCTGGGTGGGTGTCTGTCCGCGGTGGCGGCTCTGGCGCGGGACGTTGACCCCACTCCACACTAGTCTTTGTCCGCCTCTTAACCTGCCTCCATGGCCTCTTCAGAGCGGCGACCCTCGCCGCCGACCTCGGACTGGGGACCCTAGCTACGGGTCCCGAATGGACGGGAGATTCCGGCAGCACCGGACAGGCGGGAGACTCCGGCAGCTCCGGAGTGAAGGGCGATTCCGGCAGCGCCGGAGTGACGGGCGGCTCTGGCAGCTCCTGACTGGCGGGCGGCTCAGGCAGCTCAGGACAGACGGGCGGCTCTGGCAGCTCAGGACAGACGGGCGGCTCTGGCAGCTCAGGACAGACGAGTGACTCTGGCAGCTCAGGACAGACGGGTGACTGTGGCAGCTCAGGACAGAAGGGAGACTCTGGCAGCTCAGGACAGACGGGCGACTCTGGCAGCTCAGGACAGACGGGCGACTCTGGCAGCTCAGGACAGAAGGGAGACTCTGGCAGCTCAGGACAGACGGGCGACTCTGTAGGGAGGAGACGGAGAGACAGCCTGGTGCGGGGGGGGCTGCCACCGTGGAGGCCTGGAGGTGGAGGAGGCACAGGATAGCCACCGGACCAGTGGAGGTGGAATCGGCGCACTGGGCTGTCTCAGGGACACCCGAGGGCTGGTGCCCACTCTACCTGGCTGGATGCACTGGAGACCAGTTTGTGCTGAGCCGGCTTCATGGCACCTGGACTCGATGCCCACTCTAGCCCAGCCGATATGAGGCGCTGCTATGTAACGCACCGGGCTATGCCTGCGCACCGGGGAAACTGTGCGCCTCACAGCATAACACGGTGGTGCCTGCCCGGTCCACCTCTCTCCACGGTAAGCACGGGGATTTGGCGCAGGTCTCCTACCTGACTTAGCCACACTCCCCGTGTGCCCCCCAATACATTTTTGTGGCTGCCTCTCGTCCCAGCCGCGCTGCCGTGCTGCCTCCTCATATCACCGCCTCTCAGCTTTCGCTGCCTCCAGCTCAACCTTGGTGCGGCGATATTCTCCCGGCTGTACCCAGGGTCCCTTGCCATCCAAGATCTCCTCCCATGTCCAGGAGTCTGGACACTCACGCCCTGACCATACTAAAACAAAGACAAAACAAAGGAACTAAGGTGAAAACGTGACACAAACACATAGAAATATAACAACATAGAAAAAGGACATAGACTACCCACCCCAACTCACGCCCTGACCAACCTAACACAAATACATAAAAAAGGAACGTGACACAGACAGAGATAACATCATTAGTCCTTTACCAGATAGAGGAAACATCATTAGTCCTTTATTATACCAGATAGAGGAAACATCATTAGTCCTTTATTATACCAGACAGAGGAAACATCATTAGTCCTTTATTATACCAGACAGAGGAAACATCATTAGTCCTTTATTATACCAGACAGAGGAAACATCATTAGTCCTTTATTATACCAGACAGAGGAAACATCATTAGTCCTTTATTATACCAGACAGAGGAAACATCATTAGTCCTTTATTATACCAGACAGAGGAAACATCATTAGTCCTTTATTATACCAGACAGAGGAAACATCATTAGTCCTTTATTATACCAGACAGAGGAAACATCATTAGTCCTTTATTATACCAGACAGAGGAAACATCATTAGTCCTTTATTATACCAGACAGAGGAAACATCATTAGTCCTTTATTATACCAGACAGAGGAAACATCATTAGTCCTTTATTATACCAGACAGAGGAAACATCATTAGTCCTTTATTATACCAGACAGAGGAAACATCATTAGTCCTTTATTATACCAGACAGAGGAAACATCATTAGTCCTTTATTATACCAGACAGAGGAAACATCATTAGTCCTTTATTATACCAGACAGAGGAAACCTCATTAGTCCTTTATTATACCAGACAGAGGAAACATCATTAGTCCTTTATTATACCAGACAGAGGAAACATCATTAGTCCTTTATTATACCAGACAGAGGAAACATCATTAGTCCTTTATTATACCAGACAGAGGAAACATCATTAGTCCTTTATTATACCAGACAGAGGAAATATAATTAGTCCTTTATTATACCAGCCAGAGGAAACATCATTAGTCCTTTATTATACCAGACAGAGAACATCATTAGTCCTTTATTATACCAGACAGAGAACATCATTAGTCCTTTATTATACCAGACAGAGAACATCATTAGTCCTTTATTATACCAGACAGAGAACATCATTAGTCCTTTATTATACCAGACAGAGAACATCATTAGTCCTTTATTATACCAGCCAGAGGAAACATCATTAGTCCTTTATTATACCAGACAGAGAACATCATTAGTCCTTTATTATACCAGACAGAGAACATCATTAGTCCTTTATTATACCAGACAGAGAACATCATTAGTCCTTTATTATACCAGACAGAGGAAACATCATTAGTCCTTTATTATACCAGACAGAGAACATCATTAGTCCTTTATTATACCAGCCAGAGGAAACATCATTAGTCCTTTATTATACCAGACAGAGAACATCATTAGTCCTTTATTATACCAGACAGAGAACATCATTAGTCCTTTATTATACCAGACCCTCAGCTACCTTGGACCAATCAGTCTGCTGCTCAAGTGATTCGACAGGGCGCGAGCGTGCGCGTTTACACACATGCACGCACACACACACAGCATCAGTGTTAGCAGATGACAGTGACCTTTGAGGTGTGTGAAGTGTTGTTCTCATCATCACCAACTGTGATAGGTAAAACAGGTAAAAGAACAGGTAAAAGAAATGAGAGCCAGAAAGCCCATTTACAGTTGTGAAATGGTTTAGATGGGAGAAATAGGCTGGGGTTGAATGTGTGATGCGTTCTTGTTTACTTGGGGTATTTTACTGTAGGGATCTTGGCAGAAAACCAGACTGCTTTCCCTGGGGTTGTGTCTGAATTGATGTGTGTGTCTGTAATATTAGGCCATCGATTTTTTCAAGTTTTGAATGCCCGACTGCTTTAGAAATGGCTTTTGCTTTGTACCAAAGCTAGTAATCTTCTTTTTGTGAGCTTTATTCCCTTAAATTGACCATGACAAATAAGCATAAACTAGCCCTGCTCTTTTACTGAAGTTTTATTGTGTAGATTCTATCTGAGGAGTGTGTTGTGGTCGTACTGTTGTTCATTCTGAGAGTTTGTAGTGTCGGCCAGGGAAGAGAAGCAGCATCATCAGGAGGCCCTCTCTTACAAGAGGTCAGAGGAAGTTCAGCCAAGAGGGGAATGAATGCTAATAACCTCTGAATAGAATGTAAAAGGTGGTGTCACTGGACAGATGATCTCTCAAAAAAAGTTACAAATTCTTTACTGTGTTATAGAAGCTTTTAAATAGGAAATTAGAGGCAATTGAACAAATAATTTGAGACCATATCTGATTGTACCGTATTCTGACTGACTGACTCTCCCTCTCTCTCTTTCTCTGCAGAAGGGATTCGTAACATATCCATGGACATGTCCAACCCCAACGCCTGGGCCACCGCCATGAACAACCTTGGCATGGCTCCCATGAGCATGACAGGACAGCCCCTTCTGTCAGGTATGGGTCATTTAATCCTAACCATACCTCTACTGTAGCTAAGTAGCTCCACCCATCTATTTAAGGATTAACATGAGGCCATTTTTTATTTTACCTTTATTTAACTAGGCTAGTCAGTTAAGAACAAATTCTTATTTACAATGACGGCCTAAGAACAGTGGTTTAACTGCCTTGTTCAGAGGCAGAATGACAGATTTTTAACTTGTCAGCTCAGGGATTTGATCTAGCAACCTTTTGGTTACTGGCCCAACGCTCTTATCACTACGCTACCTGCCACCCCGGTAAATAGAAGAAGATAGTGTAGTAAACAACAAAGATTTCATGACTAAAATCTGTTTAAGTTGCAGCCTACAAGAAGGAAAAACTCCAGGTAAAAAATATATCCTAATATGACTTTGAAAGTGTGGAGATAAAAATATTGTATAAATATTTTATAATTTTCACCCAGACACTTGTCTAAATTGATGGGTCATGCGAAAGAAATGTTATAACCTCCCACTTGATATTCTAGAGAATACAGACCATTTCCAACGCATATTTGGAGTTTTGTGGTTTTGCTGAGACAAATCCTGACAAATCTGAATCTAGATGGGTATTTTAGACATACAGTACCAGTCAAAAGTTTGGACACACCTACTCGTTCAAGGATTTCTCTTTATTTTCACTATTTTCTACATTGTAGAATAATATTGAAGACATCAAAACTATGACATAACTGTGAGCGGACCAAGTAATTGGGCGTCACTCTAAAGCGGGAAGGTGGAATAAACGAGTCAGGAGTAGGTTTTCTTGATTGAACACAGTTCTCTATTGAGGGCATTTGGTCAACACAAACACTCCAACATAATCAATGAAAATCTTCTAAGGAAAAAACATACATCTTCTTCTCCAGATGAAACAGGAACACAATAGGATTATCTTTAAACTACAACAAAAAGTCACGGGATTGTCACTGTCTTAGTGGTTCTTCCTGGATAGCTTCTCTCTCTCGGTGGCCATCTTCCAGAGATAGTTCCCCCCCCCTCTCTGCTGGTTCCATTCTCTCTCTTATAGGGGAAGGAGAGTATGTCCATGAGCCCAGCCTGCCTTCTGGTGGTCCTTCCACATACCTTCCCCCCCAGGACGGGCGCCAGACGCACCATCTTGGTCGCGTCGGGACAGCGTGTCTGCATTCCCGTTCCTCGATCCGGCCCTGTGGATGACATGGAAAGAGAACGGTTGTAAAGACAAAAACCATCTGGCTATTCTGTTGTTATTGTTTCTCTTACCAGCCATCCACGTGAGGGGCGCATGGTCAGTAACTAATGCAAACCTCCGACCCAGTAGGTAGTACCGGAGATAATCGAGGGCCCACTTGATGGCTAAGGCCTCTTTCTCTACGGTCGCATACCTCTGTTCCCGATCGCTGAGCTTCCTACTAATGAAGAGAATCGGCTTCTCTGCTTCACCTTTACCCTGAGCTAGTACGGCCCCGAGCCCTGTATCCGAGGCGTCGACCTGCACAATGAACTCTTGTGAGAAGTCCGGAGCCTGTAGAACGGGATCAGAACACAGGCCATCATTTAGCAATTGAAAGGCCTCTTCCATCTCGTCTTTCCACTCTACCTGGTTTGGCAGGTTTTTCCTGATGAGGTTTGTGAGGGGGTTGGCAATGGTTGCATAACCCGGGATAAAACGGCGATAATATCCTGTTATCCCTAAGAAGGCCTGAGCGTCTCGCTTGGTCCGGGGTCGAGGCCAGTCACGAATTGCCCTGGTCTTCTCTGCCTGTGGGCGTATTTTCCCATTCCCCACGGTGTACCCCAGGTATTCCGCTTCGGACAGGCCCAGGCAGCATTTATTTGGATTGGCTGTCAACCCTGTGGCTTCCAAACTCACGAGCACCGCCCGTAATCGCAGGAGGTGACTATCCCAATCCTCGCTGTGGATGACCACATCGTCTATGTACGCCGCTGCATACTCTTGATGGGGCCGTAGAATGGCATCCATGAGGCGTTGGAAAGTTGCAGCGGCACCGTGCAGTCCGAAGGCCATCCTCACATACTGGAAAACCCCCTCTGGGGTGGCGAAGGCAGTCTTTGGGCGATCCTCCAGAGCCACCGGCACTTGCCAATATCCCTTTGTCAAATCCAGGGTAGTGATGAACTTGGCCTTTCCTAAGCGCTCCAAGAGTTCATCCACGCGGGGCATGGGATACGCATCGAATGTAGAGATGGCATTCACGCCCCTAAAGTCGTTGCAGAGTCTCATACTACCATCGGATTTGGGGACCAGGACTATGGGACTGGACCACTCACTCGTCGAGGGCTCGATCACGCCCATCCTCAACATCTCCCTCACCTCTTTCTTAGCGATGACTCGGCGAGCCTCAGGAATCCTGTAAGGGCGGATATGCACCTTCTTGCCGGGTTCAGTGTCGATATGGTGGAACAGGACATCTGTTTGTCTTGGGAATGGAGAGAATATTCGACCGAAGTTCATAATCAGCTTGTCTAGCTGTCTTGACTGCTCCGGTAGGAGAGTTTGGCCACAGCGCACCTGTGGTAGAGCCTCCTCTTTTCCTTTGCCCTCCAGGGCCATCAAAGCCACCTCCTCCTCTCGTCCATGGTACGTCTTCAGCAGGTTTATGTGATAGAGTTGGACCTTCTTCCTCCTGTCAGGTTGCTTGATGAGGTAATTGACGGGTGAGACCCTTTTCATTACCTCGTAGGGCCCCCTCCACTGCGCCAGCAATCGATGTTCGGCCGTGGGCACAAGCACCATCACTTTCTCTCCCATGGTGAACTCACGGGGGGTCGCGGACTTATCATAGGCCCGGCCTTGGGTCCTTTGGGCCTTCTTCATATGCTCCTTGACTATGGGCCACACTGCTGACAGGCGGTCTCTCATCAGGGTAGCCTGTTCTATTGTGGATCGAAAGGGGCATGGTTGGGTCTCCCAGGTCTCCTTGGCTAAGTCGAGGATTCCTCGACAGGGTCTGCCATAGAGCAATTCAAACGGAGAGAATCCAGTGGATGCCTGGGGTACTTCTCGTAGGGCAAACATTAAGTGTGGGAGAAGCATGTCCCAGTTTTTCCCGTCTCGGGACACCACTCTTCTCAACATGCTTTTAAATCGTTTTGTTCAAGCGTTCACACAACCCGTCTGTTTGAGGGTGGAATATGCTTGTACGTATCTGTTGAACCTGATATAACCGACACAAGTCCTTCATCAACCGGGACATGAACGGAGTTCCTTGATCGGTTAAGATAGTCTTGGGGAGGCCCACACGAGAGAACATCAGGAATAACTCCTTGGCAATTCCCTTTGACGACATGTTACACAGGGGTATGGCCTCCGGGAACTTGGTAGCGTAATCTATAACCACTAGGATGTACTCGTGTCCTCTGGCGGATTTTGGGAGGGGTCCTACGAGGTCCATAGCTATGCGTTCAAAGGGAGTCTCTATGATGGGGAGAGGAATCAAAGGGTTACGTAGGTGTGGCCGTGGGGCTGTACGTTGACATTGATCACACGTCCTACAATACCTGGCCACATCCCGGGTGACCCGGGGCCAATAGAATCTCTGCATGATTCTGTCAATAGTCTTGTCTCGTGCCAGGTGTCCTCCTAGGACGTGGGAATGGGCTAACTGTAGAACTGTATCCCTGTATGGCTTAGGCACCATTAGTAATTCCTGGTTTTCCCCCCTTCGTCGTACGACCCAGTATAAGAGACCCCGCCTGATTGCATAGTAAGGAAGAGGGGGCTCACCTGATCCGTCGACGTTCCTCCCGTCGATCACCTTCACCTTCCTCATGGCCTCCCTTAGGTCTGGGTCTCTATGCTGCGAGGTGCCGAACTGTCCCTTTAATTCCTGGGGCAGGTCGACCTCGGTAGAGGGATGTGGAGGATGTTCCACATCCCCATCAGGGGTGACCGAGGAGAATCCCTTCCAGGTTCCCTCCTCGGATGGAGCTTCAAATATATCCCTTAGCGCCTGGTTGCTCCTTCCTTCCTGCGTTGTGTATAACCATTCACATGTGTCTTCCTCAGTGGTTTCCTGGAATATCTGTCGTAAACGTTGGGTCGCTATTTCTTCCTCTGCTGCAGAGGACGAGGACGCGGCTATGTCTCCTTGTAGGACTACTACCTCAGGCTTGGATTTTCTCTTCTTTCCTGTCCCCCTTCTTCCCGTGCATAACGTCATCTGCCGAAGCTCCTTATATAGGGGACAGTCTCTCCCGATCAATAATGGCACCTTCAGCTGGGGCACTTTCCCTGCCCTGACTGTACACCTTCCTTTTGGAGTGAGAATAGGCAGATTCACAGTGGGGTAATAGTGGGTGTCTCCATGGATACAGGATACGGCTACTTTGTCTGGTAGCAGTGTTGCGTTGGTCACCATCCGCTCCTCTACTAACGTAACCATACTTCCCGAGAATAGCTACCACATCTTGTCCTTCGACTCGCACCGGAATCTCTGAGGCTGGGGCTATCTCTGCTAACCAACAGTGTTGATCCTGCCCCCTCAAAATGGGATGTGTGGGGGTAGGCAGTGATGACTCTGTGACCATGGGCTCATCCTTGCTAGGACATTGTGGGGCATAATGGTTGGGAGACTGACATTTATAACACCGACCCTGCTGTGTGGTGGCTGACTTCTCCCACCTCCGGGGGCTTGGATGTTTCGGTGGCGGGCGCGCCGGGGTGAATCGTGGTACGGGATTGGAAGACTCCTTCCGTTCCTCTTTGTCACTTTTTAACAACTCCCCTGTAGACCGATATGTTTCCACCGCCTGGGCTATGTCGTCGGCTGACAACGGGTTGGCTTGCCCCACAACCCTTTTTAAGTCACTGGGTAATTCTCTCAATATCTTGTCCACTACGAGAGTCTCTATCACATGTCCTACTCCCTTTCCAGGTTCTAGCCACTGTTTTGTCAGTCGTATTAATGCGAAGATCTGGGCACGGATGGGTTGATCAGCTGTATAGGTCCATTGATGGAACTTTACAGCCCTATCTCTGGCAGTCAGCTGGATCTCGGTTTTTAGTCGCCCATAGTCCGCAGCTTCGCGGGAATCCAGGTCAAAATAGGCTTCCTGAGCCACCCCGGTCAAAAGAGGGGCTAATGCGCTCGCCCATTCTGTGGGCGGCCACTCTTCCAAGGTGGCCGTCCTTTCGAAGGTCATGAGGAAGGCCTCAATATCATCCTCCTTGGAGAGACGAGGTAAGATGGCGTGAGCAGCCGCTCTTGGCTTAACTCTAGGTTCTTCTCGTCGGCTCAGCTGTTGTTGCAGGAGTTCTATGGTTATCTGCTGTGCCGTGATCAATTGTTGTAGTAGGGCGTTATCCATTGTTCTTGAATGGTTCCTCCGGGTCTACTGGAAGAATCTTGATTTACTCACTTATCCTTGTGTCACTCGTCCACCTAATGCCCGCATCCTCCACCAATGCGAGCGGACCAAGTAATTGGGCGTCACTCTAAAGCGGGAAGGTGGAATAAACGAGTCAGGAGTAGGTTTTCTTGATTGAACACAGTTCTCTATTGAAGGCATTTGGTCAACACAAACACTCCAACATAATCAATGAAAATCTTCTAAGGAAAAAACATACATCTTCTTCTCCAGATGAAACAGGAACACAATAGGATTATCTTTAAACTACAACAAAAAGTCACGGGATTGTCACCGTCTTAGTGGTTCTTCCTGGATAGCTCCTCTCTCTCGGTGGCCATCTTCCAGAGATAGTTTCCCCCCCCCCCTCTCTGCTGGTTCCATTCTCTCTCTTATAGGGGAAGGAGAGTATGTCATTAGTACCGTCAGCTGTGCTTAATTGCCTCTGGTTACCTTGTCTCCCATGCCTTGTTGGGCTACTATCCATGAGCCCAGCCTGCCCTCTGGTGGTCCTTCCACATAACACATATGGAATAATGTAGTAACTAAAAAAGTATTAAACAAATCAAAATATATTTAAGATTTTAGATTCTTCAAAGGGCAAACCCTTAGCAAAGCTGTCATCAAGGCAAACTCTTGGCATTCTCTCAACCAGCTTCACCTGGAATACTTTTCCAACAGTCTTGAAGGATTTCCCACATATGCTGAGCACTTGTTGGCTGGTTTTCCTTCACTCTGCGGTCCAACTCATCCCAAACCATCTTAGTTGGGTTGTGGTTGGGTGATTGTGTAGACCAGGTTATCTAATGCAGCACTCCATCACTCTCCTTCTTGGTCAAATAGCCCTTACACAGCCTGGAGGTGTGTTGGGTCATTTTCCTATTAAAAAAAAAGGATTGTCCCATTTAGTGCAAACAAATTGGGATGGCGTATCTCTCCAGAATGCTGTGGTAGCCATGCTGGTTAAGTGTGCATTGAATTATAAATAAATCACTGACAGTGTCACCAGCAAAGCACCCCCACACCATCACACCTCCTCCTCCAAGCTTCACGGTGGGAAGCACACATGCGGAGATCATCCGTTCACCTACTCTGTGTCTCACAAAGACATGGCTGTTGGAACCAAAAATGTCAAATTTGGACTCAGGTTAAAGGACAGATTTCCACCGGTCTAATGTCCATTGCTCATGTTTCTTGGCCCAAGCAAGTCTCTTATTCTTATTGATGTCCTTTTTGTCCTTTAGTAGTGGTTTCTTTGCAGCAATTTAATCAAGAAGGCCTGATTCACACAGGCTCCTCTGAACAATTGATGTCAATATGTGTCTGTTACTTGAACTCTGTGAATGTCTGAGTGTCCACAGAGTGTCTGTGGTTGCAGTAGAGACTAGGGGGAGTGTCTGGAGTTTTTGCACTTGTGTAGCTGCAGTAGAGACTAGGGGGGGGGTGTCTGGATGGTTTGTGTCTGTGTGGCTGCAGTAGAGACTAGGGGGAGTGTCTGGAGTGCTTGTGTCTGTGTGTCTGCAGTATCCAGTGGATGTTTCTGACTGTAACTGCAGACTAGTTGTTGGATTCTGTGCATCCTGCGACTCTGCTCACATTTGCCTACGTCTACCATTTTCTTTGTCTCTATTAAAATGAACATGCTGCGCTGAGTCAGCCAGATGGACTTATGACTCTATTATCAGTCTGAGGACCTGAGATCCACACAGCTCAGTTCCAGACAGACAGTTGGCAGGGTGGCAAGAGCTTTGAAACCCTTAGTTAATCCTATTTTGTGACATGCATACACAACTCAAATAGTAATTCAAATCTGTCATTAACGCCATTTATATTGAACCTCTTGGCTTTATCGTCAGGGAGGGGTTGCCCATAGTCATGTATCATCATCATATGTCACACAGTCAGGTGAACTATAGACACATCATTGGACTGTAGCTGTCAAATCAAATCTAATTTATTTATGTAGCCCTTCGTACATCAGCTGATATCTCAAAGTGCTGTACAGAAACCCAACCTAAAACCCCAAACAGCAAGCAATGCAGGTGTAGAAGCACGGTGGCTAGGAAAAACTCCCTAGAAAGACCAAAACCTAGGAAGAAACCTAGAGATGAACCAGGCTAAGATATTCAAATGTTCATAAATGACCAGCATGGTCAAATAATAATAATCACAGTAGTTGTCGAGTATACAGCAAGTCAGCACCTCAGGAGTAAATGTCAGTTGGCTTTTCATAGCCGGTTATTAGTAGTATCTCTACAGCTCCTGCTGTCTCTAGAGAGTTGGGAACAGCAGGTCTGGGACATGTAGCACGTCCGGTGAACATGTCAGGGTTCCATAACCGCAGGCAGAACAGTTGCAACTGGAGCAGCAGCACGGCCAGGTGGACTGGGGACAGCAAGTATTCATCATGCCAGGTAGTCCTGAGGCATGGTCCTAGGGCTCAGGTCCTCCGAGAGAGAGAAAGAAAGAGAGAAGGAGAGAATTAGAGAGAGCATACTTAAACTCACACAGGACACCGGATAAGACAGGAGAAGTACTCCAGATATAACAAACTGACCCTAGCTGTCATTCCATCATGTCACCATCTTGGCTATACCATAGGCTGTTTGCCCAGTGGCAGAGCCCACAGATATGTCATCATGAGTCACTCAGTCAGGTGAAATTACAGTGGCAGAGCCCACAGATATGTTATCATGAGTCACTCAGTCTGGTGAAATTACAGTGGCAGAGCCAACAGACATGTTATCATGAGTCACTCAGTCTGGTGAAATTACAGTGGCAGAGCCAACAGATATTTTATCATGAGTCATTCAGTCAGATGAAATTACAGTGGCAGAGCCAACAGATATGTTATCATGAGTCACCCATTCAGGTGAACCATAGAGACGTGTCATTAACGCGTCCTTGGGAGACAGGAGTGAGAGAAAGCAGAGCTCCTTCTAGAATGATAATGTTCCATCGATGTTTGTTTAATGGTTTGGAACTGAGAGTTTGAGATGAATGAAACGCAATAAGGTGCTCCGCTTCTGGTGTTTATTATTTGTTCAATATCAATAGAAGCCCTGCAGGGCATTTATCACTTTAACATTACGTTTTGACTTCATCATTTCACTCCTCTGGCTGTGAGGATTTATGCAGTCATATGTCGTTCCTCTCTTCGTACTAGAATGTCTTGTTTCCCTTTTTCTAAACCACCACCTTCAGCATCTTTAAAAGCACATTCATATCAACAGAGCTCCAGAATTCTAGGCCTCACAGTAATCCACTAGGACTCCATATTTTAAATAAAGTGGGCTTCGAGGATGCTATTCTACCTACTGGCTTTTTCCTGTTCAATTTCATTTGTACAATTTACTGAGCTGCTGCCAGACTTAGCAGACTCTCTTTGCTACACTGCTGTGCTGTGCAAGAGAAAATGATGCACTTTGTTGAGCGAGTTATAATTGTAGAGCTGTGTTAGTGCGATGGAGAGGAACACTGGTGTGTGTGAGTGTGTGTGTAGTAGTGTGGCACTGGGTGGGGTCCACAGACGATGCAATCGCCATCACACTGCGCACTGCCCTACACCACCTGGACAAGAGGAATCCCTATTTAAGAATGCTGTTCATTGAATACAGCTCATCATTCAACACCATAGTACCCTCCAAGCTCATCATTAAGCTTGAGGCACTGGGTCTCAACCCTGCCCTATGCAATTGGGTCCTGGTCTTCCGGACTGGCCGTCCCCAGGTGGTGAAAGTAGGAAACAACATCTCCACTTCGCTGATCCTCAAATCTGGGGCCCCACAATGGTGCATGCTCAGCCCCCTCCTGTCCTCCCTGTTCACCCACGACTGCGTGGCCATGCATGCCTCCAACTCAATCATCAAGTTTCAGACGACACAACAGTAGTAGGCTTGATTACCAACAACGACGAGACGGCCTATAGGGAGGAGGTGAGGGCACTTGGAGTGTGGTGTCAGCAAAACAAAGAAAATGATAGTGGACTTCAGGAAACAGCAGAGGGAGCACCCCCCTATCCACATCGAAGGGACAGCAGTGGAGAAGGTGGAAAGTTTTAAGTTCCTCAGCGTACACATCATGGACAAACTGAAATGATCCACCCACACAGACAGTGTGGTGAAGAAGATGCAACAGGAGGCTGAAGAAATGTGGCTTGTCATCTAAGACCCTCACAAACTTTTACAGATACACAATTGAGAGCATCCTGTCGGGCTGCATCACCGCCTGATATGGCAACTGCACCGCCCATAACCGCAGAGCTCTCCAGAGGTTGGTGCGGTCTGCACAACGCATCATCGGGGGCAAACTACCTGCCCTCCAGGAACCTACAGTACCCGATGTCACAGGAAGGCCAAAAAGATAATCAAGAACAACAGCCACCTGAGCCACTGCCTGTTCACCCCGCTACCATCCAGAAGGCGAGGTCAGTAGAGGTGCATCAGATAGTTAAACAGCCATCATTATCACTGTGAGGCTGCTGCCTACATACAGACTGTAAATCTTTGGCCACTTTAATAAATGGATCACTAGTCACTTTAATAATGTTTACATAGCTTGCATTACTCATCACATATGTACACTACTGTTCAAAAGCTTGGGGTCACATAGAAATGTCCTTGTTTTTTAAAGAGCAGCACATTTTTGTCCATTAAAATAACATCAAACTGATCAGAAATACAGTGTAGACATTATTAATGTTGTAAATGACTATTGTAGCTGGAAACGGCAGATTTTTTAATGGAATATCTACATAGGCGTACAGAGCCCCATTATCAGCAGTCATCACTTCTGTGTTCCAATGGCATGTTGTGTTAGCTAATCGAAATGTATCATTTTAAAAGGCTAATTGATCATTAGAAAACCCATTTTAGAAAACCCATTTTGCAATTATGTTTGCACATTATGTTAGCACGGCCTTCTAGGCAGAGTTCCTCTGTCTGTGTTCTTTTTCCCATCTTAATCTTTTATTTTTATTGGCCAGTCTGAGATATGGCTTTTTCTTTGCAACTCTGCCTAGAAGACCAGCATCCCAGATTCGCCTCTTCACTGTTGATGTTGAAACTGGTGTTTTACAGGTACTATTTAATGAACTTGCCAGTTGAGGACTTGTGAGGCATCTTTTTCTCAATTTTGACACTCTAATATACTTGTCCTCTTGCTCAGTTGTGCACTTGGGCATCCCACTCCTCTTTCTATTCTGGTTAGAGCCAGTTTGCGCAGTTCTGTGATGGGACAGCGTTGTACGAGATCTTCAGTTTCTTGGCAATATCTCGCATGGAATAGCGATAGCCTTCATTTCTCAGAACAAGAGTATACTGATACGTTTCAGAAGAAAGTTATTTGTTTCTGGCCATTTTGAGCCTGTAATCAAACCCACAAATGCTGATGCTCCAGATACTCAAGCAGTCTAAAGAAGGCCAGTTTTATTAGCCACTTTAATTTGCGCAACAGTTTTCAATTGTGCTAACATAATTTCAAAATTGTTTTCTAATGATCAATTAGCCTTTTAAAATTATAGACTTGGATTAGCTAACACAACTTGTCATTGGAACACATGACGGTTGCTGATTGTCACGTTCATCATAATGAGTGGACCAAGATGCAGCGGGGTATGTTTCCATCCTTTTATTTAGAAGAGAAGCTTAAAGCACAAAAACAATAAAGCAAATAAAGGAAACGTGAAGCTACATGCAGTGCAGAAAGCAACTACAAACAAACATAGTCAAGATCCCACAAATCACAATGGCTACCTAAATATGATCCCCAATCAGAGACAACAATAAACAGCTGTCTCTGATTGGGATCCATACCAGGCCAACATAAATCACTAAATCACCTAGATGACCCACCCTAGTCACTATCACGCCCCAACCAACAGAGAATAAACAGCTCTCTATGGTCAGGGCGTGACAGTACCCCCCCCCCCAAAGGTGAGCCTGTAATCAAACCCACGGACTCCGACCGCAAAACCTGACTCAATAGGGGAGGGTCCGGGTGGGCATCTACTGACGGGGGCGGGTCCGGTGCGGGGCAAAGGTAACCACTCCTCTCGCAGATACGTCATCCTCCCTGGCGGCTCTGGTGCGGGGATCGTCGCCGGAAGCTCCGGACCGTGGATCCTCGCCGGAGCCACCGGACCGCGGAGCGTCGCTGGAGGCTCCGGACCGCGGAGCGTCTCAGGAGGCTCCGGACCGCGGACCATCTCAGGAGGCTCCGGACCGTCTCAGGAGGCTCCGGACCGTGGACCGTCTCAGGAGGCTCCGGACCGCGGACCGTCTCAGGAGGCTCCGGACCGCGGACCGTCGCCGGAAGCTCTGGACCGTGGAGGCGCACTGGAGGCCTGATGCATGGGACCGGTACAGGTAGCACCGGGCTGGTGACATGCACCTCAGGGCGAGTGCGGAGAGGAGGCACAGGACTTACTGGACTGTGAAGGCGCACTGGAGGCCTGATGCATGGGACCGGTACAGGTGGCACCGGGCTGGTGACACGCACCCCAGGGCGAGTGCGGGGAGGAGGCACAGGGCGTACTGGACTGTGGAGGCACACTGGAGGTCTAGAGCGTATAGCTGGCACAAACCATCCTGGCTGGATGCTTACTTTAGCCCAGCAAGTGTGGAGAGCTGGCACCAAGCGCACCGGGCTGTGAATGCGCACTGGAGACACAGTGCGTATCACCGCATAGCCTGGTGCCTGAACGGTCACGCTCCTTAAAGCGAGTGCAGGGAGTTGGCTCTGGTCTGGAACCTGGCTCCGCCAACCACCCCGTGTGGCCCCCCCAAAAAAACTGTTTTGGGGCTGCCTCTTCTGCTTGCGTCTTGGTTGCGAACCCCGGACTCATCGTTGATGCTCCCTTGCTGCTTCCGTCTGCTCCCATGGAAGGCGATCCTTTCCGGCCATGATTTCTTCCCACGTCCAGGATCCTTTACAGTCCAAAATATCCTCCCACGTCCATGATGTCTGCCCCTCCTGGCCACGCTGCTTGGTCCGTTTGTGGTGGGGTCTTCTGTCACGTTCGTCATAATGAGTGGACCAAGATGCAGCGTGGTATGTTTCCATCCTTTTATTTAGAAGAGAAACTTAAAGCACAAAAACAATAAAGCGAATAAACGAACTGTGAAGCTACATGCAGTGCAGAAAGCAACTACACGCAAACATAGTCAAGATCCCACAAATCACAATGGGGAAAATGGCTACCTAAATATGATCCCCAATCAAAGACAACGATAAACAGCTGTCTCTGATCGGGAACCATACCAGGCCAACATAAATCACTAATCACCTAGATGACCCACCCTAGTCACTATCACGCCCCAACCAACATAGAGAATAAACAGCTCTCTATGGTCAGGGCGTGACACTGATAATGGGCCTCTGTACCCCTATGTAGCTATTTCATAAAAACATTTTTTAAAACAATCGGCCGTTTCCAGCTACAATAGTCATTTACAACATTTAACAACGTCTACACTGTATTTCTGATCAATTTGATGTGATTTTCTTTCAAAAACAAG